>NC_039364.1:48653889-48793487 GCF_003573695.1 Papaver somniferum
AATAAAAGAGAGTAGTCAATGTAAATAAGAGTCATGTAAAGAGTCATTTTGTTGTTTCATTGTAATAAGCAAGGAGGGTGTATGCCATTGATGTACAACGCGAGTAATTGTGAAACACCTCCTACTCATTCACAATTCTCGTAAAGTCCGGACAGCTAGCTAGATTTCGACCTTGGTTCTTAGCCTGAGAAACTATCTCTTGGTGATTAGTAGTCATAACATCCGATCTTTCTTTACACATGTGTAGATATACTTTACACTCTTATCACATGTCTTTATTTGTTATCAGTGCTAGGATTGTGCCTTCGATAGCTAGATTGACATCTCCATTTTGCTGTGAGCTTCTACTGACTTGCGCATGTCACATTTGATGGAATCTAAGCTTATATTTTGTCCTAGAACTTTGTAGGTACGTTCTAAGCAAACCTTCACGAGACTTCACTCTTCCACTAGGGACACTTAGTGGTTTAAAAGGCTTAGTGCATACGCTAAATGCATTCGAGAGACCAGCGACAGTGGTATAGGTAGGATTTCCTTAGTTTTGTTTTACTTGAGGACAAGTAAAATTCAGGTTTGGGGGTATTTGATGAGTGCTAAAAAGTGCATATTTCTATATATTTTTCTTGGCATTTAACTCATCTTTTGTGCATTAATTCTACATTTTATCCCATATTCTGTGTTTTCGTTGTTTTCAAGAATAAATACTTTTCTTAATTAATTTTGCATTTTTAGGGTACTAAATAAAGCCTGGTTAACTCACGGAGCGAAAAGAGCAAAGGAACGGCAAAGACTCTCGCTAGGAGGAAGGGAAGAATGATGTTTGCAAGAGCCGGATCAACGAGAAGTGGGCTTGAAGAGGAAGAATTGTTCTTAAAGAAGATATGGGCTTGGCATACCCAAGGCCCAAAACCCTCACCCAAATCCATTTCATATATCCATACCCGTTTCCCTTTCTAGCCGTCAGATTGGATCATCTCAGCATCCTACGGTCGCAGCATCGCCGTACATCAAAGTCTGAAACTCATGTCTAACACTACAGCACCTAACTCCATCTGGAGCCGTCAGCTTCGTTGTATCACTTAATCCAACGGCCGCTCAGAGCCTTCTTCTATCTTGCCATCCGATTCATTTCATCATCTCATCATCCTACCGCTGAGCTTCGCAAATCATCAAAATGGATGCGCCCGCTCAACACCTAAGCATCAAATCCATCGACCCAAAACAAACACCCACTCTCTTCTTTCCCAAATACACTTCCCCCAAATTTCTCCTCTTCCCCCGACCATGGCAGACACTGCCATGTCTGCTCCGCCGTCTCCATCTCCACCACGACCACAAGGACACCACCACCATCACCTACCTCTTCCCTAGTCGTGTCTGTCTTGTTCTTAGCATTGATTTTTGATGCTACCAAGAATACAAACATAACCAGGGTTTCACCACAGTGAAGAGAAGACAAAATTTGGGAGAAATTCGAGTAGAGGATTAGTAGAGGAGGAGAAGTACAAGCATGGGTCGAGTCTATTTGCATCAGAGGGTGAGTTAATTTTATTTATCGAAACCCTAATCCTGCTGATTTGGGGATTTTCAAATTAGGGTTTGTAGAAATTTAGGGTTTTGTAAAAACTATAAATAGGAAACGATGTAGAATGTTAAAAGGGTTCTTGGGTCATCCGAGAAACCCCCTAATTGGGTTAATTTGATTTTTCAATCCAATGCATATCTTCTTCTTATCCACTGTTAATGTCTGTTGTGTTAGTGTTCAATGTTTTGTTAATGTTTAAGTTTCAAGTATGTTCTGTCATGTGTAGTTAACTTTCTTGTGCTATTTCATTATGTTCTAAATCACTGGTGCTAAGGTTGAGATGAAACCAATGCCACTGCTAGTTAGTTGAAATCATAGATATTGTTCTTGTTGTGTTAGAACTGTTTAGGATAAATTATCCTTCAGGATTGCTTACTCATCTAAGTGATTGATCTGCGATTAGTTTGTTTTGTGAGAGGACAGCTAATACTAGGATTAAATAATTATCTTAGTGATACTAAACCATCCTCCTGAAACAACCCTTTGATGAGCAGCAGGCTTGAACCTTCACTGCCATCTAGATAGTCAGCAAGCCTAGAAGCTCACTGATATCTACACCAGGGACAAGAGTGATATTGAAATTGAGATTGCCTTAGCATAGGTTATTGGTGGATTCAATACCTTAGTAACATTTGCTCTCTGTTGTTTAGTTACACTTTCTGTCACTAGTTCAGTTACACCAAAACAGCTCAGTTGTGTTTCAACACAACACAAAAATCATTATCTTTTGTCACTGCCTTGCATATAGAATTAGCTTAGCTAGGAAAACTTCATAACACCCCAAGTCCCTGTGGATTCGACCCGTACTTGTGCACTCACTGCAACAACACCGTGCACTTGCGGTATCACTGTAGGCATCCATTTATTCTCTTATTCTTACACTCTTAAAAGCCTACCAATAGTTCGTGTATCATGATCTTTCTTTGATTGGTGAGCTTGCTCCATCAAACAAGATAGATAGAAATCACAAAGTTTCTTCGTCTCAGACTTTGTGATTCCAAAAGTTTATACTTTTCAGGTGAATAATAATCTGAAAAAAGCGGGAACCACACCCAATATTTCGTGTCGCCAATCTTTGTGGACTAACTCCAATATACTTCCAAGAGAATCAACTAGACAATGAGACTCAATCAAGGAAAATACA
The DNA here is from genome assembly GCF_003573695.1 of Papaver somniferum. Taxonomy (NCBI): domain Eukaryota; kingdom Viridiplantae; phylum Streptophyta; class Magnoliopsida; order Ranunculales; family Papaveraceae; genus Papaver; species Papaver somniferum. The sequence continues at coordinate 48,656,619 of NC_039364.1, forward strand.
TCCAAGAGTTTTATTGCTCTTTCTTAATGTAATCAACAAATCAAACAGATAGAAATCCGCGAGCCTGATTATTATGAGAAACAACTTGAACGGTACCAAAGACCAATGTTCAAGTATCAATCAATTTATATCAACAACCAAAGGTTGGATTATATAATTGATTGAACTACGCACAACCTGTGATATTTCAATTATATAGAAAATATATTGCAGAAAAGAAATAACACAGACACCAGAAATTTTGTTAACGAGGAAATCGCAAATGCAGAAAAACACCGGGACCTAGTCCAGATTTGAACACCATACTGTATTAAGCCGCTACAGACTCTAGCCTAATACAAGATTAATTTCGGACTGGAATATAGTTGAGCCCTAACCAATCTCACACTGATTAAGGTACATTCGCGTTCATTACGCCTCTGAATCCCATCAGGACCTATGCACTTGATTCCTTTAGCTGATCTCACCCACAACTAAGAGTTGCTACGACCCAAAGTCGAAGACTTGATAAACAAATTTGTCTCACACAGAAAAGTCTATTAAATAGATAAATCTGTCTCCCACAGAAATACCTACGAGTTTTTGTTCTGTGTTTTGATAAATCAAACAGGAACCGATTGATACACCGGATATATTCCCTAAAAAAGTGGGGGTCTAACAAACATACATAATATTTCATTTTGACAATCTGTATGGACAAACTTCAATATACTTTCAAGAGAATCAACTATACATTCAGACTCAATCTTTAGAAAAGTATATCAAAGAGTTATTTCTCAATTTCTCAATTCAATCCGCAATGAAACAAATAGGAATTTGCGATCCCGGTTGAATAAGAGAAATAACTTGGACGGTATCACAAACCAATATTCAAGTGTCAATCAATTTAATCAACAACCCAAAGGTCGGATTCAAGAACTGATTGAACTTAAGCACAACCTGTGATATTTCAATTATATAAAAAAATATAATGCGGAAAAGAAATAACATAGACGCCAGAGATTTTGTTAACGAGGAAACCGCAAATGCAGAAAAACCCGGGACCTATTCCATATTTAAACACCACACTGTATTAAGCCGCTACAGACACTAGCCTAGTACAATTCTCACACTGATCAAGGTACAGTTGCGATCCTTACGTCTCTGAACCCCAGCCGGATTCTACGCACTTGATTCCCTTATCTGATCTCACCCACAACTAAGAGTTGCTACGACCCAAAGTCGAAGACTTGATAAACCAATCTGTCTCACACAAAAAAGTCCATTGATATAGATAAATATGTCTCCCACAGAAATAACTATGAGTTTTGTTCCGTCTTATGATAAATCAAGGTGCACAGGAACCAATTGATAAACCGGACTTATATTCCCGAAGAACAGCCAAGTATTATCAATCACCTCACAATAATCTTAATCTATGGAAACGAAACAAGATATTTCGGAATCACAAACGATGAGACGAATATGTTTGTGACTTCTTTAAATCTTACATATCGGAGATAAATATCACGAAAATATTAGAAAAGATAGTACTAAATCATGATAGTATATGTAAGATCAGAACATGCAACTATAGAGAAAATAGTTGGGTCTGGCTTCACAATCCCAATGAAGTCTTTAAGTCGTTAACCTACAGGGTTTCGGAATAAACCTAAGGTTAAAGGAGAATCGACTCTAGTCGCAACTAGTATCACACATGAGGTATGGGGATTAGGTTTCCCAGTTACTAGAGTTTTCCCTTATATAGTCTTCAAATAAGGGTTTGATAGCTTTGGAACAAAGCAATAAATATTCACCGTTAGATGAAACTTGATCTAAGAGCCAAGCTAAGTTTGCTTGAAGCCAAAGCAATTAATATCTCTCTACCGTGAGATGGTCTTATCTTGTTACATACAAATGAAATGTACCTTTATTTAGATATGGGTAACCGTACCTAAACGTGTACACTAGGTTGGCTCAACAATAGTTAACCGAAGTTAGCCATATGAACACTTTCATATCAACCTTATTCATCTAAACCATAACTAGTTCAAATGACTCAAATGAAACTAGTTATAGAGTTGTTCAATTGTTTATGTTCTCATAGAAGTATACAAGACACAATTGAAGCAAAATCGGTTTGATTCACTCAAATCAATTCATGAAAATTATATCCACAGTTTGCAAAAGATTGAATTCCTTATTATATAAATGTATTAGTTCATGGCTGTTTTGGGGTAAAAATTGATTCTGCTGTTTTTGGTAAATTTGGGGTGTGTTGAATGAGAAACGAATTCAAACCCTAAACAAATGCATTGCACGGGAGTACTTTTAGATTCGAGAGATCAATCTGTAAGACTCTGGCCTAAACCAAAAAATGGTCGTTCCAGATTCAATTCGGTCACAAGGTGAAGGAGAAGGGTTGATCTTAGGGAGGGAAGCGAAGAAGGTGTTTGAGATCAGAATGTTGAATTATGAAGGTGTGGATGTTTTATGACTTGTATCAGAAAATGGTTTCTGGCTACCTGTGTTCGTAACACTTTTTTTTCTTTTGAAATAGGTTGAAAACCTATTTATACAAGTCATTGATCGCACCCTGATCTCATAGTAAGTGGAGGAAGTTAAGTAGTGGAGTTGTGCGGAAAGTGGTGATCATCGTGTTTCCGTTATGAGGGAAGACTGGTCACACTTTCACCCACTACTCTCATTACTGTTAATCGTCTGTCCTTTCGTGACACTTTCTCGTAATGGGCGTGTTGCACGCCGCACGCTGTAAGTCGCCAAACCAATACCCCAGTGAGCATCCCCCAGTTTGTGACATGTTTGATGTCTCGAGTGAATGGGTCAAGTCATGAGACTCGCCGCTAAAATCAGCACATAGTGCTTGTAATAAGTTATTTGTGAAATCAATATTTGCATAACAATCGATGTATATAAAGCATCGCTTTCAAACAAGCAGCTGCAAAATAATCGTGTAGGAAGCATCGTTGCTTTAGAGATCGATTGAATCAGCCGCGAATTGAGCGTCTTAAAAAAGTAGCACGACCGGCCACCTTTAGATGATCGTTTGAGGACCTTATGGGCGAGCTATCACTTGGTCGATCACTCCATGTGGAGGAGGGGTGGTCGGGGATCACAATGCTACCCTTTTAGTTTTCTGAAAATAAATCTACACCATCCAACTAGGCTAGCAAAGTTGGATGGACGAGATGATTTGCGGCAATTACATATTGTCGTTGATGTAATTTAAGGTTTAGGGGTCGCGCGGCCAACCCTCTTTTGGGCGAGCGATTAAAAGCACTGAACGTTAGTTCGAACAGGTCGATCAATCATGTGCAAAGGTGGATTGCCAGTGATCATGCTGATGCCTTCGGGGCCGTTTGAAATTGGATCTAAGCCACTCGATCTGGCCGGCGAAGATGGCTAGTTGTGATCGATTTGCGACAGTAGTATGTTGCCGCAAAGCAACTTAAGGTTTCAAAACGGTGCGTTTATCCTGCTTTGGGCCAGTGATTTGATGCGCTCTGGTCTTGCTATGAGCAAGTCGATCGACCAAGGGTGGAGTTGGGTCGACGGTGAACACGTTAGCACTTGTTTAATCATTTGAAGGAAGATCTAAGCCGTCCAACTAGGCTAGCTAAGTTGGACGATCATGATGTTTCTGAGACCGTTTTAGGCGGTTTTAGCTCGTTTGAGCTCTCTTTTTCAACAACGCGATCACCCATGTTAGGGTTAGCGTTCGACGGCGTTGCGAGTGTGCTAGATGGAATCCGATCGGTCGGGGTATTAGTGGGCCCGCCGGTGGTCTTCATGATGATCGCCTAGTTCCGCTAGGAGTAGGCTAGGCCTATTGAATTGCGTGGCCAAATCGTGTGGCCGTAATCGTTTTCAAGACTGATACAGACAGTCTATATTTTCCTTAAGGAATTGAAACGCGTTCGATCGCGCTAACTTTTAATTAAAAAGTGTGTGAATACACTGATCTCTTTGTCATAGGGTGGTGTAGCATATGTGAGTGTTTTCATGCAGGTCTCAATACTGACATTTCGGGAGATTTATGCTACTCCGCTGCGAGTGAACATTAATCTTCATGTCATGCCAATATTGAGAGTTCGACTGGGAACATAACATAGGAAAATACCAGGCATGTCAATGCATTAGTGAATAATGCAGGTGTAAAATAGAATTCACAGAATATTTGGGATCGTTGTTGTACGCACCATTCTGAGTGAATTACATATATATTCGAATACACTGAATTTCGCAATACATCCATGAGAGGTTTATGCACTCGTTATTTTTTAGATGACTTTCGTTCCTTGGAAGGATGACAGCGCATTAAATACAGGGGTTTACGATTTTGACCCTGAACTAAAAACCACCATCAACAATGGCACAACCGATTCTAGAACTTAACCCACTCAAGTATGCAAATGGGTATACACACACTTAAGTAGCCGGACTTGGACTGTCTCCGACAGTACGCGAACGGGTACATATACTATCACACAACCAAAACATCAGTTGAATTTAGTACGCGTACGGGTACGCATATAATAGTTCTTGGACTTCAACTGAGTTCGCCAATATGCGTACGGGTACGCATACCAAGGCTCCCGGACTTTACCTGACCTCGCCAGTACGCATAAGGGTATGCATACTATACCGGTCTTAGATCAACATATATGAAAGTACGCATACTATGTCTATAATCCAATTATGGTTAAGTGTTCTAAACTCTATTTCAATCATTGAGATGACGATAGTTGTTTTCACAAACTATTAGCATCAAAGCTATTTTCAAGTGATTGACATAATCAATATGAAACATTCTGAGTCTACATCAAATGAGATGTTACAAGGCGATTTTCATATGATCATCTTTTGACTTTCGTCAAGAACATAAGATGAACTTGGTTAAAGCGAAAGCTTACCAACACATATTTCGAGAAATATGTAAGCGAGTTAAACTCAGCTCGAAATATCAAATGTGTATAATCGAATACTATATAGCTATACGACTTTTGTCTCAATATAGGAGATAAAGTACAAATAGACTTTTCGAGTGATAGATGAGTTTCAGTCTCCACATACCTTTTGTTGATGAAGTTCCACAAGCTCTCCTTAGTAGTTATTCGTCTTCAATTTATGAATGTCGTGAAGTACAAAGCTCAACTACACAATCTATCCTAGTACGAGACATAGCTATAAGTAGACTAGAAATCTAGACTTATAGTTTTGATCATTAAACTTGATAAACAAGCTTGAGATAGCAACGGTTGCGAGTTTGACCGAGCAGTCTCTAACAATCTCTCCCTTTGTCAGTTTTAGTGACAAAACTATCAATACATATGGATTACAAAATAAATAAACTTTATAGCTTCTCATCCAAATGCTTGATCTCCTTGGTTCTTCAGCATTACTCGAAGTCTTCGTCACTTCCAAGTACTCCAGTGATTCTGAACGTGTTCAACTCAGCATCATAGTTGTTGAAGATCCATACCCATAACAATGAGAAAACAGTTGCACTCAATCATTGTTATAAAATGTCATAGTATTATTACACAACATCAAAGTTCAATTGTATCACAACTTTGACAACAATACTATGGTGATATGTATCACTCCTCCTTAGTCAATACTTCATCTCACAAGGAAAACCACTCCCCCTTAAATAATGATCCGTAAACCATATGTATTTGTAGTGTGAACTACACATTAATTCTCCCCTTTTTTGTCAATATAAATTGGCAAAGGTACGAAAGCTAGTGGGATCCTAATGAAATTTTTATAGAGATACTTCATGACCAAAAGAGAACATATCAACTTTGTTTCGATGATTTCACATAGTCGAAACTTAGTGTATTCATCAAGGAGTTTATAAAGATACAAGAAAACTCCTATAATATTCCATAGCCGCACTCCCCACAAAGATTTAGCAATTAAGCACAAGTTCAATTAAGAACTCTCCCCCATAAAATGTTATTCCAGAAAGAACAACAAGAGCGACCTTACTTTTACAAGAAAAGAAGGATTTCTTTGGACATAATCAAATCACATGAAACATGAATTTGTATCCAAAAATCTCAATTGAATTAACCACAAATGAAATGATCAATTAAATTGGCCATGCTCAACATAAAAAAACTTACAGAGCAACACAGTACATTCACAAAGATGGGGATCAGGGAAAGACCAATACTGTGGAATAATCAAATATTCATTCTATCTTTTATCACTATTTGCATAGAGACATGTAATATACTTAATCTTTGTAAACAAAAGTTCATCCTATCTTCCATCAATTATTTGCATGATGACATAATAGGTTTAAATTTTGTTGCCAAAAGTTCATTCTATCTTTTATCAATATTTGCATAATGACATATAATAGACTTAACTTTTGAGCATATACGAAACAATCATAGTTCACGGAGGCAAACACACATATCCCATAACAAGTTGTAATATATAAAGCCATAAAGATTAATACCGCAAAAACATCTTCCAAATAAACTTTAGAATTTAAATGAATAAATCTAAAAACATTGCAAGATGAAAACCGTTGGTAATAACTATGTGTAATTGAAAAAGCGGGGGTCTAACAACCTCACCCAATATTTCGCTTAGCAATCTGTATGGACTAACTCCAATATACTTTCAAGAGAATCAACTAGACAGTCAGACTCAATCTTAAGAAAAGTATATCAAACAGTTAAATCTCAATCTCTCAATTCATTCTGCAATCAAACAAATAATAATTTGCGAGCCCGATTGAATATAAGAGAGATAACTTGAACGGTACCAAAGACCAATGTTCAAGGATCAATCAATTTCAATCAACAACCAAAGGTTGGATTTACCAATTGATCGATTCAACGCACAACCTGTGATATTTCAATTATATAAAAAAATATAATGCGGAAAAGAAATAACACAAACACCAGAAGTTTTGTTAACGAGGAAACTGCAAATGCAAAAAAAAACCCAGGACCTAGTCCAGATTGAACACCACACTGTATTAAGACGCTATAGACATTAGCCTACTACAAACTAACTTCGGTCTGGACTGTAGTTGAACCCTAATCAATCTCACACTGGTTCAAGGTACAGTTGCGTTCCTTACGTCTCTGATCCCAGCAGGATATATGCACTTGATTCCCTTAGCCGTTCTCACCCACAACCAAGAGTTGCTACGACCCAAAGTCAATGACTTGATAAACAAATCTGTCTCACATAGAAAAGTCTATAGGAATAGATAAATTTGTCTCCCACAGAAATACCTACGGGTTTTGTAACGTCTTTTGATAAATCAAGGTGAACATGAACGAATTGATATACCAGATTTATATTCCCGAAGAACAGTCTAGAAATATCAATCACCTCACAATAATCTTAATCGACTAGCGAAACAAGATATTGTGGAATCACAAACGATGAGACGAAGGTTTTTGTGACTACTTTTCTATCTTGCCTATCGGAGATATAAATCTCAAGCCAATCTTACGATTGCACTCAATCACGATAAAAACAGCAAGATCAGATCATGCAACTACAAAGAAAATAGTTGGGTCTGGCTTCACAATCCCAATGAAGTCTTTAAGTCGTTAACCTACAGGGTTTCGTGAAAAACCTAAGGTTAAAGGAGAATCGAATCTAGCTTATACAACTAGTATCACATATGAGGTGTGGGGATTAGGTTTCCAAGTTGCTAGAATACTCCTTTATATAGTCTCCAAATCAGGGTTTGCAATCTAAGTTACCTTGGTAACAAAGCATTCAATATTCACTGTTAGATGAAAACCTGATTAGATTCAAGCTAATATCTTTCAACCGTTAGATCGAACTTAGCTTGTTATACACAAATGAAACGTAAATTCATTTAGGTTTGAGTAACCGTACCTAAACGTGTATACTTAGTTGGTTCAACAAAAGTTAGCCAATGGTTAGCCATATGAGCACTTTCATATCAATCTTATTCATCTTCACCATAACTAGTTCAAATGACTCAAATGAACTAGTTAGAGAGTTGTTCAATTGCTTAGATCTCATAGAAATATACAAGACACAATCGAAGCAAAATCGATTTTGATTCACTCGAATCGATTCATGAACATTATAGCCACGATTTGCAAAGATTGCATTCCTTATTATATAAATGTTTTAGTTCATGAACAAACCGATTTTAGAAAGTAACCTACTGATTAAAAGATTTTTCGTGGGTTGTAGTTGTAGTGATAAGGGGTATCGTTCAAACTCGGACTTGTGAAGGTAATGGATTTTTAGATTTATAAAAAATTATATACACAAAAATATTAACAATGGTGCAAGAGGTACTGGGGTTTAGGATTCCACCGAATTCATTTCTTAAGGTTCAAATAATGATTCTTTTAACAATTATAGCTCAGTAAATATATAAAATATATTGACTCTTATATTTGCCAAGATAAATTCTCCAAATATTAGATGTAAATGTTATGCATGAGGCATCAAATCATCTAAGCTAAGCATGCCGCATCAAATCAAATGACAACTAATTTTTTCAAATCATAATTTCAATTAAAATTAGTGCAAAAGTCATGAGAAGAATTAAATATAATTACCCAAGTGTGAAATAAGGCTTCCTCCATCACCCCAGTGTTGGGGTTTAGCTCATCATGGTGTAATTCATCTCAAAATATATTATTATTGCTCCAAAGTTGATTACAAATGAGTAAACAATGCAACAGAGAAATCGCAACAGCAGTTCCTGTTGCGAAGACGATGTTGGACTGATACAGAGAAACAAATGGTGACGGAAAATAAAGTTCTGTGGCTGAATAAGCTGTTGCAAATCGGTTGAAGAAACTGTTGCGAAGATGAAGAAACTGTTGCGCTTCGGATGAAGAAACCGTGGCCGATTCCTTGTTCTTCAGACAGCAGCAGCAGCAGTTTCTCTGTCAATTTTTCTCTCAATTCCTGTGGAGTCTACACTCCTCCTATAGACCCCAAACTCTCGACAACCATTATAGTAGACCCAAATATCATATTTATACTCAAAGACACGCTGAAATCCCTCGCCATAACTCCAAATAATTCGTCTTTACTCGGCAGTGAATAACATTATTTTTGAATATTTTCTTACCAGATTTAGAATTTCACACGTAAAATTGGATCTTGCACGCTCTAGTAAGGCTTATACATGCCTCATAAGTCATCCAACTCCTCCAAAACACTTCCATGCACAACCAAAACACACACAACACCGTGTACAGGTCGTGTTCACTCCGTGTAGCTCTGTTTTGAGCTCGAGAATCAAATCGATATTTCCAGCCAATTCCGATCAAATTCGACACCCAAACTATCTTCCTTAGGCTAAATAACATCTTTCTACCAAAATTAAGCCATTGAATCGACCTACCACTACTTCATTTCTTTGATCGAAAATTCTCCTGTGTGTGAACATTTTTCCCGCCAATTTTGAGAATTTGAATTGTTGAAGAAGGTGCCCCTTATCCTGGACTGGGGGTGCGAATAGCAGATGCCTTGGGGGTGACCTGGGGGTGCCCCTTAGTAATTAGGTTACCCCTTATCCAAACTTGGGAGTCCGAATAACACGTGCCCTCCGGGTGCCAAAATCAACTTTTCGAGCCGAATTTTCTTAAAATATTTATTTCCAAAAAATACCTACAAATACATAAAATAACGAAATTAGTACAAAATCGAGTGCCAACAATATATAGTATTGAGAACAAATTGGACACAAAAATGTGTCTATCACCTACCTAAGTATACGAACAGGTACGCGTACTTCAGTAACCGGATTGAGTTTTTTTTTACTTTCAAACTCCAGCATAAATTCACGGACGTGAACTTTCCTCCAGTATGCGTACGGGTACGCATATTTACCCGGATTTCCAACAACCACCAGTACGCGTACGGGTACGCATACTTAGGGTTCCCGGTTTTGGACTTTTACACAAATGTGCGAACACACTATGTTTATATCCAAAGATGGTTACATGTTCTAAAATATCATTTCAATCACTGAAACTTTCTTAAAGGATGTTATATAGTTGTTATTCACAAACTATTTTTCATCGAAGCGATTTTCAAGTTACTGAAATAATCAACATGACTTTCGTCACGAGTAAAGATGAACTTGGACAAGGCGAAAGCTTACCAACACATATTTCAAGAAATAGATAAGCGAGATAAACTCGGCTCGAAATAGCAAATGTGTATAATCGAAGTCTATATAGCAATACGAATTTTGTCTCAAGATAGGAGATATAATAGATGAGTGATAGATAAGTTCAAGTCTCCACATACCTTTTTGTCGATGAAGTTCCACAAGTTCCTTGAGTAGTTCTTCGTCTGCGCATGATGAACGTTGTGGAGTCTAGAGCTCAACTACACTTACTATCCTAGTCTGAGACTTAGCTATAACTAGACTAGAAATCAAGATTTATAGTTTTGGCAACTAAACTTGACAAACAAGCTTGAGATAGCAACGCATGCGAGTTCGACCGAGCAGTGCTATAACAATCTCCCCCTTTGTCAATTTTAGTAACAAAACTATCAATACATATGGAATACAAAATAAATAAACTTTGTAGCTTCTCATCCAAATGCTTGATCTCCTTGGTTCTTCAACATTACTCGAAATCTTCGTCACTTCCAAGTACTCCAATGATTCTAAAGGTATTCAAGTCAGCATCATCGTTGTTGAAGTTCCGTAGCCATAACAATGAAAAAAAATAGCTCTTAAACATTGTTATACAGTGTCACAATATTATGACACAATGTCAAAGTTCAATTGTATCACAACCTCGACAACAATACTTTGGTGATATGTATTGCTCACCCTTAGTCAATACTTCATCTCACATGAAAACCACTCCCCCTTACATAATGATCCGAAAACCATTCGTATTTGTAGTGTCAACTACTCATTAATTCTCCCCCTTTTTGTCAATAAAATTGGCAAAGGTACGAAAATTAGTGGGATCCTAATGAAATATCCATAGAGATACTTCATGACCAAAAGAAAAGCACATATCAACTTTTTTAGATGCAATCATATAGCCGAAACTAAATGCATTCATCAAGGAGTTTATAAAGATACAAGATAACCCCTATAATATTCCACAAACGCACTCCCCACAAAGATTTGGCAATTAAGCACAAGTTCAATTAAGAACTCTCCCCCATAAAATTTCATTCCCGAAAGAACAACAAGAGCGACCTTACTTTCACAAGTAAAGAAGGATTTCTTTGGACATTGACAAATCACATAAGAATATGAATTTGTTTCCAAAAATCTCAATTAAATTAACCACAAGTGAACCCATGATTAATTTAATCGTAAATGCTCACATAAGAAAACTTACGGAGCCGCACAGTATATACATAAAAACATGGATCATGGAAGATCAATACTGCGGAATAAACAAAGATTCATTCTATTCTTCATCACTATTTGCACAATGACATATAATAGACATAATATTTGTAAACAAAAGCTCATCCTATCTTCCATCAATATTTTCATAATGACATAATAGGCTTATGTTTTGTTTGTCAAAAGTTCATTCAATCTTTTATCAACACTTGCATACCGACATATAAAAGACTTAACTTTTGACCATGTATGGGACAATCATAGTTCAGGGACGCAAACACACATATCCCATAACAAGTTGCAATATATAAAACCATAAAGATTAATACTGCAAAATCATCTTCCAAATAAACTTTAGAATTTAAATAAATAAATCTATAAACATTGCAAGATGAAAATCGTTGGAAATAGCTATGTGTACTCACAATAATGGCTATTACAAACCCTAGTTATCCTTCTTAAAACATAAGAATAAATTCTCATAAGAAGTTTCCTAGATATTAAGATCTTTGAAAAATTCTTTATCGTCCCCGAACTCCTTGTCGTCAATAGTCATTGGGACATAAGGTTCATAAAGAAAGGAGTTGATGTCAACAAACCTTCTTGACTGATTCCGAACCAGGGCCTTATGAATTTCAGTAGTCTTAAATACAAAAGCCTTTATTTGCTGAATCTCCTTCCTTGCTTCCTTTAACTCTTCAAGAACATCAGAATACTTCTGAGAATTTGAAGGAACAACTCTTGGCTTCCTCACATTCCTTATTTTTCTTTTCAAAGTTGGAGGTAACAGAGATTTAACTTTTTCCTTCATGATTGATGGCTTAACAATCATATTAACATCTTTTCCATCAGTCGGCATAATGCTTGGAGTATCCATATCGGAATTGTGAGAGGAAATCACAAGATAATCTCGACAAGCAGTCTTATGATAAAAGAGTTTCTTAGAGAAGGAAAAAGGAATGTAGGGTTATGGAACCTTTATACACTTAAAGGATTCACGTACGCACAACTCTTACCCTAAAAAAGGCAGAATTGTCTATTTTAACCCTCTTTTATTGGTTAAACAGGGAAGACTTTTCCAATATCAATTAGATATGAAAAGCAGCATGAATTCCAGACTTTACAATGCTCACAGAGCAAAGAAAAAAGAAAATCAAAAAAATATAGAATACTTTTCTTTTCCTAAAGCCTGAGGTGTGCAAAATCTTGTCTCTTTTGATCAGGCACATGAGACAAGATGCACTAACCAACATAATTTAAGTTGTGCTGGGGTGAACAATTATCTGTCCACCATATCCTTTTTGAACAGAATTCATAGACCCCGATTTCTCATAGTGTTTAGACCACAAATTTCTTTCTAATGATCTAGACTTTTCTTTGGAAATTAACTTCTTTGAAGAAGAGATGCGATTACATACTTCTGATGAATTTGAACGAGTTTTAGCTTGTCTACTAATCGATTTGCTCTTTGTTGAAGTTTGTTGACATATATTATCTTATATTTGTATTTGAAACACTTTGATAACTCATGATCTGAGAGAACAATAAGTACATGTCAACCTAGAAGAATATTCAGACGCCCGAGATGTATATGCGGTTAGACACATAGTGGAACCTGATAAATCAGAAAAAGAGTCTCCATAAGAAATAGGTAGATCAAATTTTTCTTCCAGATCGGTTGAGATTTCTTCTGAAAGAATATCAAGATTGATGTATGCATTGCTACAATTATCAAAATCAATATTTTCACAAAGAAATGCAACGCTTGACTTTTCGTCTTCATTGGAATCATAGTTGTCAGACATTTCATTAAGAGTTGCAGCAAGAACTTTGTTCCCAGTGTATTTTTTACGATTTGTACATTCATTTGCAAAGCGGACAAAACCTTTACACTTAAAGCACTGAGGCATATCCTCGTCATCAGTTTCATCATTATCCCTGCTTTTAGGAGGAACACGATTATGGGGTTTATCTGATGACCTGGGTTTATCTCTGGAGAATCGTTTACTTCTCTTCAAAAGAAGGTCCCTAAACTGTCTTGTGATCAACGAGACTGACTTGTCAAGATCTTCATCTGATGAATCAGCCTCAGAAAGATCATCTTCAGAGATGCAAACACTTTTACTTTTGTCAAGTAATTTAGTGTTCTTTTGTGCTTTGAAGGCAACATCCTTTCCGGATTTGGATGTGAAAAAGCGGGGGTCTAACAACACCACCCAATATTTCGCTTAGCAATCTGTATGGACAAACTCGAATATACTTCTAAGAGAATCAACAAGACTCAATCAATTAAAAGTATATCAACGAGTTTATATCTCTCTCTTCATTTGATTTCCTCAAGCAGAAACTGTGAGTACTAATCAAATACAAGGAAAAACTTGGATGTACCAAAGACCAATATCCAAGTGTCAATCAATATCAATCAACAACCATTAGGTCGGATTCTCCAATTGATTGATCTAACGGACAACCTGTATTATTTCAATTATAAAGATAAAACAATATAATGCGGAAATTCAAATAACACAGACACCAGAAATTTTGTTAACGAGGAAACCGAAAATGCAGAAAAACCTCGGGACCTAGTCCAGATTGAACACACACTGTATTAAGCCGCTACAGACACTAGCCTACTCCAAGCTTACTATGGACTGGACTGTAGTTGAACCCCAATCAGTCTCCCACCGATCCAAGGTACAGTTGTACTCCCTGCGCCTCTAATCCCAGCAGGATACTGCGCATTTGATTCCCTTAGCTGATCTCACCCACAACTAAGAGTTGCTACGACCCAAAATGCAGGCTTTGAAAATAAACAAATCTGTCTCACACAAACAAGTCTATCAAAGGATCAATCTGTCTCCCACAGAAAAACCCTAAAGTTTTTGTTCCGACTTTTGATAATAATCAAGGTGAACATGAACCAATTGATAATCCGGTCTTATATTCCCGAAGAACATCCTAGATTAATCAATCACCTCACAACAATCTTAATCGTATGGTAGCGAAACAAGATGTTTTGGAATCACAAACAATGAGACGAAGATGTTTGTGATTACTTTTTATATCTTGCCTATCGGAGATATCAAATCTCAAGCCAATCAATGTGATTGTACTCGTATGATAGAAGATGCAAGATCAGATCACACAACTACGATAAAAGTATTATCGTTCTGGCTTCACAATCCTAACGAAGTCTTTAAGTCGTTAACCTGGTTTTAGAAGAAGAAAACCAAAGGTTAAAGGGGAAACGACTCTAGTACGCAAACTAGTATCACACGTAAGGTGTGGGGATTAGTTTTACACAATACTAGATGTCTCCTTTATATGGTCTTTCAAATCAGGGTTTTGCCTTGGTAACAAAGCAACCAATGTTCACCGTTAGATGAAAACCTGATTTAGATTCAAGATGATATTTCTCAACCGTTAGATCGAAAACTTAGCTTGTTATACACAAATGAACTGCACGCCTCTAGGTTTGTTAACCGTACCCAAACATGTACATTGTTGGTTCAACAATAGTTAACCAAAAGGTTAGCCATATGAGCATTTCATATCAACCATGTCCTTCTTCACCATAACTAGTTCAAATGACTCAAATGAACTAGTTAGAGAGTTGTTCAATTGCAAGGAAATCTTATGTAACTACACAAGACACAATTGAAGCAAAGATGATTTGATTCACTTTGAATCGGTTCATGAACTTTTATAGCCACGGTTTGCAAACTGCATTCCTTAGTCTTTTTAAAGTTTAAGTTCAGAAATCATCTTCAGATATATAACTTCTTAAGTTCGCACACTAGGTTCGCGGACTTAAGCAACCGATAGAGTTTACAAACTCCAGCAGAAAATCTCGGCAAGAGACCTTCCGCCGGTTCGTGGACTGGGTTCACGGACTTAGCTCACGCAAGTAGTTTGTCAACTCTAGCAGAAATTCTCGGGTTTGAGAACTTCGGCAGTTTCCGGACTGAGTTCGCGGACTTGGCAACAAGACATTCTTCCGGTTTCTCTTGATCAACAAAGTTCGCAAATTTTGGTTCAAGGAATAGGACTTATACATAAATGTGTTTCCACAACAATGCTTATGTCATCATTGGTTATGTAATCTAAACTCTCATTCCAATCATTGAAACATTCTTAGAGGACGTTATATAGTTGTTACACAGTTTCTCGTCAAAGAAATTTTCAAGATGATTGAAACATATCATGACTTTCGTCACTAGGTAAAGATAAACTTGGTCGAAGCGAAAAGCTTACCAACACATATTTCGAGATATAGATAGGCGAGGTATACTCGGCTCGAAATACCAAATGTGTATAATCTAAGTCCATATATATATCATACGACTTTTTGTCTCAAGAAGTAGGAGATAGAGTAGATAGACTTTTGAGTGACAGATAAGTTCAAGTCTTCACATACCTTTTTGTCGAGAAGTTCCACCGGTTCCTTTAGTAGTTCTTCTACTTGTATGATGAATAGCCATGAAGTCCTTGAGCTCAACTACACTTTTTATCCTAGTCCGAGACTTAGCTATAATAGACTAGAAATCAATACTTATAGTTTTGATCACTAACATTGACAAACATGCTTGAGATAGCAACGCATGCGAGTTCGACCGAGCAATGCTCTAACAATCTCCCCCTTTGTCAATTTTAGTGACAAAACTATCAATACATATGGAATACAAAAAATATAAAGAAACTTAAGTAGCTCCTATTCCACATGTATAATCTTCAACATTCCTCGAAATCTTCGTCACTTCCAAGTACTCCAATGATCCCAAAGGTTGTAAGTTTAGCATCACCGCTGTTGAAGATCCGTAGCTATAACAATGAGAAAGCATCGGTCTCGATCATTGTTATACAGTGTCATAGTATTATTACACAGCATCAAAGTTCAATTGTATCACAACTTCAACAATAATACTATGGTGATATGTATCACTCCCCCTTAGTCAATACTCCATCTCACATGGAAACCACTCCCCCTTACATAATGACCCGAAGACCATATGTATTTGTAGTGTGAACTACATATTAATTCTCCCCCTTTTTGTCAATAAAATTGGCAAAGTTACAAGAACGGGATCATCATACAATTTCCGTAAGAGACATTTCATGACTAAAAATAAAGAACACACATCATCTTATTTAGATGCAATCATATAGCCGAATATAATAGCATTCATCAAGGAGTTTAAAGATACAAGATAACCCCTCTAAAATTCCACAGCCGCACACCCCTCAAGATATGACCATTAAGCATAAGTTCAAAAGAACTCTCCCCCATTTGATGTCATTCCCGAAAGAACAACAAGAGCGACCTTAATTTCAAAAGAAAAGAAGGATTTTATTGGACACCAAAAACCATAAGAATGATTTTTATATCCAAAAACTCAATCAAATTAATCACAAGTAAAACCCGTGACTAATTTAATCGGTATACGCAATCAAATCAAATACAAAAAGCGATCAATTCAATTGTTTGTGCTCAACATAAGAATACTCATGGAGACAGAAAAATACTCAACTAGATTAATTACAAGAGAACCCATAATTAATCTAATTGGAATACACAACCAAACTAATTACGAAAGTAATCAATTTAATTGTCATTTGTTTTTCTCGACATAAGAAGACTTACGGAGCAATAACTAAATAACCAAACAATATGATTAATTTAGTTCAAAATGCTCAACACAAAGTACCTTACGGAACACCCAACAAAGTTAATAAAAAATAATAAACTTGGTTGTATCGTGCTCAACATAAGACACATTACAGAGCCTCACAGTAATACATACAAATATGGATCAGGGATGATCAATACTGCGGAATACACAAGGATTCATTTTATCTTTAATCATTATTTGCATAACAACAATAATAGACATAATCATTGAAAACAAAAGATTTTAACCTATCTTCCATCAAAATCATTGACAATATAAGCTTAACTTTTGTATTTGTCAAAAGTCCATTCATCCTTTTACCAGTATGTGAATACCGAACACGAACGACTTTACTTTTGAAAAAATATGGGACCTTCAAGTTCACCGACGCAAACATACATATCCGATAACAAGTTGCAATATCACAAATCATAAAGATTAATACTACAAAAATATCATCCTCCAAATATTTTTAGAATTTTATACTAAACAAAACTAAAAATAACACAAGAAGATGAAAAATAATAGCTATGTGTAGTCACAATCATTGTTATTCAAGCACTAGTTATTCTTCCAACTAATCAAAAAGAAGACATCCTAGGCAACAAATAAAACTCAGTTTCCCTTGATGATTTCATACCTCTGGAATGGTCCATCGAAATAGGAGTCACTGATATCCTTGATTTTGTTGACTGTAGACACCATGTTCATGAGTCAGAACGTTAGTATTTCGATCAACAATGCGAACAAAGTGTCGAGCCTTAGCGCAGTCAAGAATAACTTTCTTCTGATTCCTGATCAAGATATTCTGAGTACCAAGGATTTTTGCATGTCCATTAATAAGCTGGTCTATCTACAGTTGAAGATTAGCAAGTTCGTTCTTTACTTCATTCTGAACGAGAATTAAATCCTTGACCGATTCTCCAATCCAAGAGTTATACTCTTTTCTTTCATGCATCTTCTTCAAAATAAACTCTTGAGCAGGATCACTTCCTTTGATATCATCCTCTACAGTAGGGTTAACTTCTTCGTTGGGAAAAATTTCCATCGAGTTCCTTTCTGAAGATTAATGAACGCATATATGAGATATATATATGTTCAAAAGTACATCCTGGATAGAAACCCTAGAGTTCCTTGAGGAGATAAGGACGTTTGTGGACTAAGCCATAAAACAAAATGGACCCAACCGGGAAAACTGCATATTGTGTCGCTTCCAGCCCTAAAAAGAAGGTCACTGTGAAAGAAATACTAAAAACTCACATCAAGAGATATCAAATATACACACTAATGAAAATCAGCTAATTACTGAGCATATATCAAACATCATCCTTGTATCTCTCAAGCTGGATACAAGAACGGAACTTTCTGCTACTAGGTAGCAGAGGGAGACATAGTCTTACCATAGGTTTTGAGAGAGTAGTTGTGATTTCTACTAGGATATCTGATCTCAGCATTTTTTGTCGTCCCATGGTAGTTTCCATTTTTAGGGAAATTTCTCATAGCTCTTCCTGAAAGCTCAAGAGAAGGAGCTTTCAGATTACTAAGTCTAGGACCTCTAGAGATTGGTTCAAGAGGATTTTCTGAGATGGGTTTCCAAACTCTAGACTTAGATTTACCAGAGTTGTTCTTATAAGCACAAGTCATGCTTTCTTCAGCAGCATAAGAATTTAAACCACTAGAATGCACAGAAGTCTTGTAATGATTCCTGGGGAAGAGATCATTTTTATAAGATATCTGGTTTCTTGTGAGCATGAGGTTCACTGCCGTAGTCGACTGACTATTTACTCCATTGACTGTGGAAAAAAGCAAATTAAAAAGTTTAGAAATTTGTTTCTTCCTGGCAAAGCAACGGATAACATAGTGATTCCCTTTTCTGCAGAAGGTACAATTTCGTGGAGAAGACGCAACAGACGACATCTGTTTTTAGTTTACAGCGTTGTGAGAAGATTGTAAGTTATATAAACTTTTCTCGACACAATATTCTTTTGGAGGATATTTCTTCATGTATTGTATGTCAAGAGGAACAGTTGGAACATAAGAACTTTTCCTTAAAACAGAGTTTTCCTTTTCCAAGGTCACACACTGTTCATGGGATAGTGAAAGTGATGCTTCTAGCTTCTCTTTTTCAACACGAAGTCTGTCAAGATCGAATGAATGCGTCTTGATCAACCGTTTTTCTCTAATTGAGCCTTCTTTGATAATCCTTTCAAGATCATAAATCTTTTCACGCTGTAGATTATTCTCTTGAAAAAGTTTCTCAATATCCTTAGAGAAGGACTCAATAATGTTATAGAGTACACGTTCTCGATCAATAGACTTTTCAAAGTCATCGACGAGTTGATCATGATTCTGAAGATCAACAAACTCAGTAGAATTTTTTGTGATTCTGGTGAGCTCCATTTCAGCTTTTGCCATTGTGTCCAATGTCTCATTGGAAGAAGAGTGATCATCACAAGATGAGTCAATCTTCTTACATCGGGATTCGGAAAAATCAACTAAGGAGCAATCCTTTGAGGTATTCCCAAGACAACTGACATAGTTGAAATATTTGGAAGGCATCTTGGTATGCGTAAGAGATTCTGTCCCCAGACTCAGATTGCTACAAACACAGACTTGTAAGGTCTTGAACGTGTTTGCCTGCTCTGAGGCCAATTGAAAAAGCGGGGGTCTAACAACAACACCCAATATTTCGCTTAGAAATCTGTATGGACAAACTCGAATATACTTTTAAGAGAATCAACAAGACTCAATCAATTAAAAGTATATCAACGAGTTTATATCTCTCTCTTGATTTGATTTCCTCAAACAGAAACTGTGAGTACTAATCAAATACAAGGAATAACTTGGATGGTACAAAAGTCCAATATCCAAGTGTCAATCAATATCAATCAACAACCGTTAGGTCGGATTCTCCAATTGATTGATCTAACGCACAACTTGTATTATTTCAATTATAAATATAAAACAATATAATGCGGAAATTGAAATAACACAGACACCAGAAATTTTGTAAACGAGGAAACTGAAAATGCAGAAAACCCCGGGACCTAGTCCAGATTGAACACACACTGTATTAAGCCACTACAGACACTAGCCTACTCCAAGCTACCTTCGGACTAGATTGTAGTTGAACCCCAAATAGTCTCCCACTGATCCAAGGTACAGTTGTACTCCCTACGCCTCTGATCCCAGCAGGATACTGCGCACTTGATTCCCTTAGCTGATCTCACCCACAACTAAGAGTTGCTACGACCCAAAATCGCAGGCTTTGACAATAAAAAAATCTGTCTCACATAGACAAGTCTATCAAAGGATAAATATGTCTCCCACAGAAAAACCTTAAAGTTTTTGTTCCGTCTTTTGATAATAATCAGGGTGAACAGGAACCAAATGATAATCCGGTCTTATATTCCCGAAGAACAACCTAGATTAATCAATCACCTCACAACAATCTTAATCGTATGGTAGCGAAATAAGATGTTTTGGAATCACAAACAATGAGACGAAGATGTTTGTGATTACTTTTTATATCTTTCCTATCGGAGATATCAAATCTCAAGCCAATCAATCTGATTGTACTCGTACGACAGAAGATGCAAGATCAGATCACACAACTACGATAAAAGTAGTATCGGTCTGGCTTCACAATCCCAATGAAGTCTTTAAGTCGTTCACCTGGTTTTAGAAGAAGAAACCAAAAGGTTAAAGGAGAACCGACTCTAGTACGCAAACTATTATCACATGTAAGGTGTGGGGATTAGTTTTGCACAATACTAGATGTCTCCTGTATATATTCTTTCAAATCAGGGTTTTGCCTTGGTAACAAAGAAATCAATTTTCACCGTTAGATGGAAACCTGATTTAGATTCAAGCTAATATTTCCCAACTGTTATATCGAAAACTTAGCTTGTTACACACAAATGAACTGCACGCTTCTAGTGTTGTTAACCGTACCCAAATGTGTACATTGTTGGTTCAACAGTAGTTAACCAAAAGGTTAGCCATATGAGCATTTCATATCAACCATGTTCTTCTTCACTATAACTAGTTCAAATGACTCAAATGAACTATTTAGAGAGTTGTTCAATTGCAAGGAAATCTTATGTAACTACAGAAGACACAATTGAAGCAAAGATGATTTGATTCACTTTGAATCGGTTCATGAACTTTTATAGCCACGGTTTGCAAACTGCATTCCTTAGTCTTTTTAAAGTTTAAATTCATAAATCATCTTCAGATATATAACCTTCTTAAGTTCGCACACTAGGTTCGCGGACTTAAGCAACCGACAGAGTTTACAAACTCCAGCAGAAAATCTCGGCAAGAGACCTTCCGCCGGTTCGCGGAATGGGTTCGCGGACTTATCTCACGCAAGTAGTTTGTCAAATCCAGTAGAAATTCTCGGGTTTGTGAACTTCGACAGTTCGCGGACTGAGTTCGCGGACTTGGCAACAAGCCATTCTCATGGTTTCTCTTGATCAACAAAGTTCGCAAACTTTGGTTCAAGGAATATGACTTATACATAAATGTGTTTCCACAACAATGCTTATGTCATCATTGTTTATTTAATCTAAACTCTCATTCCAATCATTGAAACATTCTTAGAGGACGTTATATAGTTGTTACACCATTTCTCGTCAAAGCAATTTTCGAGATGATTGAAACATATCATGACTTTCGTTACTAGGTAAAGATAAACTTGGTCGAAGCGAAAATCTTACCAACTCATATTTCGAGATATAGATAGACGAGGTATACTCGGCTCGAAATACCAAATGTGTATAATCTAAGTCTATATATAGCATACGACTTTTTGTCTCAAGAAGTAGGAGATAGAGTAGATAGACTTTTGAGTGACAGATAAGTTCAAGTATTCACATACCTTTTTGTCGAGAAGTTCCACCGGTTCCTTGAGTAGTTCTTCTACTTGTATGATGAATCGCCATGAAGTCCTTGAGCTCAACTACACTTTCTATCCTAGTCCG
The DNA here is from genome assembly GCF_003573695.1 of Papaver somniferum. Classification (NCBI taxonomy): domain Eukaryota; kingdom Viridiplantae; phylum Streptophyta; class Magnoliopsida; order Ranunculales; family Papaveraceae; genus Papaver; species Papaver somniferum. The sequence goes on from NC_039364.1 coordinate 48,678,635, forward strand.
ATACTTAGATATAATAGACTAGAAATCAAGACTTATAGTTTTGATCACTAACATTGAAAAACATGCTTGAGATAGCAACACATGCGAGTTCGACCGAGAAATGCTCTAACAGGATGTATGCTCATGATCAAAGATCTTTAACTTCCCAACCAAAGTATTTATGGAAAGAGTTGCGAGATTATTTCCTTCAACGATGGCATGCTTCTTAAAATCGTATCTAGATGACAGAGATCTAAGAATCTTCATCACAATGTCCTTTTCAGGAATAGTCTTACCCAATGCAAAAGATGCATTAACAATTTTAGACACTTTGTGATTAAACTCATCAAATGATTCTTCATCTGCCATACGAAGGTTTTCCCAATCAGAATTTAGTATTTGAATCCTAACTTCTTTTTCACAGGTATTCCCTTCAAATACGGTTTCTAAGATATCCCAGGCTTCTTTAGACTTCGTGCAAGTAGTCACATGATGCTGAAGATCTGGGTAATGGCATGTATGATAGCATTTAAGCCGTCAGAATTTTGCTTTGCAGCAAGGATTTCTTCTGGACTATATCTACCAATATCCTTAGGTATAGATAGATCGCGTTATATATTAACCAGAGGATCATAGCCATTAACAACACGTACCCATGTTTGAAAATCACGAGCTTGAAGAAAAGCACGCATAACGATTTTCCATCACAAGTAGTTTGAGCCATTAAATACTGGTGGTACGTTTATGGAGATAGAATTTCTGTCCATAGAGTCAGATCGCTACAAACTCAGACCTATGAGGTCTTAAACGTGTTTTCCTGCTCTGATACCAATTGAAAAAGCGGGGGTCTAACAACCTCACCCAATATTTCGCTTAGCAATATGTATGGACTAACTCCAATATACTTTCAAGAGAATCAACTAGACAGTCAGACTCAATCTTAAGAAAAAGTATATCAAAGAGTTAAATCTCAAACTCTCAATTCAATCAGCAATCAAACAAATAATAATTTGCGAGCCCGATTGAATATAAGAGAGATAACTTGAACGGTACCAAAGACCAATGTTCAAGGATCAATCAATTTCAATCAACAACCAAAGGTTGGATTTACCAATTGATCGATTCAACGCACAACTTGTGATATTTCAATTATATAACAAAATATAATGCGGAAAATAAATAACACAGACACCAGAAGTTTTGTTAACGAGGAAACCGCAAATGCAGAAAAATCCCGGGACCTAGTCCAGATTGAACACCACATTGTATTAAGCCGCTACAGACACTAGCCTACTACAAACTAACTTCGTTCTGGACTGTAGTTGAACCCTAATCAATCTCACACTGATTCAAGGTACGGTTGAGTTCCTTACGTCTCTGATCCCAGCAAGATACTTATTTCTCTTTTGTTCACCCTATAATATCAATCAACTCACAATAATCTTAACCGTATGGTTGCAGAATAAGATATTGTGGAATCACAAAGAACGGGACGAAGAGATTTGTGATTACTTTTTATCTTACCTATCGGAGATTGAATCTCGAACAAATCTTAGAGAAGATAGTACTCAATATGATAGAACAGAGTAAGATCAGAACACGCAACTACAAAGAAAATAGTTGGGTCTGGCTTCATAATCTCAATGAAGTCTTTAAGTCGTTAACCTATAATGGTTTTAGGAAAAACCTAGGTTAAAGGAGAATCAACTCTAATAGCAACTAGTATCACACAAGATGTGTGGGGATTAGAGTTGCTAGACTTATCCCTTATATAGTCTTCAAATCAGGGTTTGCAATCAGTGTTACCTTTGTAGCAAAGCATTCAATAATCACCGTTAGATGAAAACCTGATTAGACCCAAGCTAATATCTTTCAACTGTTAGAACGAACTTAGCTTGTTACACACAAATGAAAAGTGACTTCATTTAGATATGGGTAACCGTACCTAAACGTGTACATCTTGTTGGCTCAACAATAGTTAACCGAAGTTATCCATATGAACACTTTCATATCAACCTTGTTCATCTTAACATAACTAGTTCAAATGACTCAAATGATACGAGTTCTATAGTTGTTCAATTATTTATATTCTCATAGAAGTATACAAGACACAATTGAAGAAAAATCGATTTTGATTCACTCGAATCAATTCATGAACATTATAGCCACGGTTTGCAAAGATTTCATTCCTTATTATATAAATGTATTTGTTCATGAATAACCGATTTTAGAACTTAACCCACTCAGGTATGCAAACGAGTACGCATACCTAAGTTCCTGGACTTGGTCTTGTTCGCCAGCATGCAAACGGGTACGCATATTGTCGTTTATGACCGAACTCAAATGAATCAGTACGCATACGGGTATGCATACTATAGGTCCTAGACTTCAACTGTTGAATCAGTACGCATACGTGTATGCATACTAAATTCCTGTACTAGGAATAAACTTGCAACAGTTAACATACAAGTACTCATTTTAATCATTGAAACATTCTTTGAAGACGGAAATAGCTGTCTCGCATAAACTATTAGCTTTAAAGAAATTTTCAAGTGCTCAAATGATCGACACGAAACATTCTGTCTCACACAAATCATGTAAGATGTTACCAGGCGATTTTCACATGATAATCTTTTGACTTTTTTCAAGAATAAATGATGAACTTGGTTAAAGCGAAAGCTTACCTACACATATTTCGAGAAATATATAAGCGAGTTAAACTCAGCTCGAAATATCAAATGTGTATAACGTAAAGTCTATATAGCTATATGACTTTTGTCTCAATAAGAGATAAAACAGAAATAGACTTCTGAGTGATAGATGAGTTCAAGTCTCTACATACCTTTTGTTGATGAAGTTCTACAAGCTCCCCTTAGTAGTTCTTCGTCTTCAATCGATGAACGCCATGAAGTCTAAAGCTCAACTACACATTTTATCCTAATCCGAGACATAGCTATAAATAGACTAGAAATCAAGACTTATAGTTTTGACAACTAAACTTGACAAAAAAGCTTGAGATAGCAACACTTGCGAGTTCGACCGAGTAGTGCTCTAACATAATTTATGCTGCTCTTCGGGAGTCATAAGACCGGATTTTGAGGTTTGCTAGACTTTGTCAATTGCATTCGATTTCCTAACTCACCTTGATCTTTGATCAGAACGGAAATCACATATAGGCACACCCGTGGGAGGAAAATTGGTATAAAGTCTTCAATTGAGTTGAAGCAACTCTTAGACTGTAAAAGACGTCATCTAAGGGAATCAATTATGCAGATTCCTACTGGGATTCAAGAGGCGTATGGAGCGCAACTATAACTGAATTGTTGTGACGGTTTAATTCGGTCACAACTACATTCCAGTCCGAAGTTCCGATAGTAGGCTAGCGTCTGTAGCGGATTAATATAGTTTGGTGTTCAAATATGGACTAGGTCCCGAGGTTTTTCTGCATTTGCGGTTTTCTCGTTAACAAAATTCTAATGTCTGTGTTATTTCTTTTTCCGCATTATATTGTTTATATTTATAATTGAAATATCACAGGTTGTACGTAAATCAATCAAAGTAGATATATTCATCCTTGTTTGTTAGATACGACTTGATGGATCTTGGATATTAATATTTGGAGTCGTCCAAGTACTCTCACACATAATCACGTTCACAGACTTGCTTTTGTAAACTTTCTTATTGTGAGAGAAAGAGATATAAACTTTTCATATAATTCTTGATTGAGATTCATTAAGTTCAACTCTCGAAATTGTATTCGAGTTTAGTCCATACAGGTTTCCTAAGAAAAAATTGGTGGTGTATTTTGGTACCCCCATGTTTTCAACTACTTAATAATTTCCCCCCTTTTTGTCAACAAAATTGGCAAAGACGAAAAACAGGGATCACAATGAATTAAACAAAAGAATGTCAAGACTAGAGAACATATACCGGATTTTTGTTTAGACTATCACCAAGAAAACTTGCATTTTCATCAAGGAGATATATAGGTACAAGCATGTTCTACAATTTCACATCCTCTCTCTTCACAAAGATATGACGTTTAAGGACAAGTTCAAATAACTCTGCCCCATTTGATGTAATTCTCGAAAGAACAACATGACCGACCTTGACTATTGATGTGATAGTGATAGTGGTAAATAAATATTTGATTCTCAAACTTGTAAAGATTTTAATTTTAAACTAAATTTCTAAAACTAAATAAAGAAATCTCAATTCAAAGTTGACACCAAGATTACAAAAAGCACTTAGACTCGGCATTCCACCATTGACCAATAAAGTGATTCAATCTAATTAAGATTCATACAATTCTTTACGTTCGAAGTGATTCTAATATATTGCCTATGTAGTAGATTTTCGAAGTAACAATTGTAAATCTCAAGTGTGGAACATCAAAATTCTAAAGCTAAGCATGGTTCATAAAAATAAATCACCATCATTCAGTAAAAATCAATTATTCAACATTAGTTCAATGCGAATAATCATAAAAGAAATTACAGAAATTAATTAAAATATAAATATAACACTTTTATTGAAACAATGGCTTCCTTCGTCGCCTCAGAAAAGGGGTTTAGATCCTCATATTAATCACTCAAAACATGTGTACAAGGAGATGAAAAATATAATAAAACAGAAAACCGCAATGTTGTATAGGCGTTGTAGATTAACTGTGTTACAAGACACAATTGCTAAAGATAATTCGTTGTCATTAAAAGTCCTTTGCAAGCAATCTCGGAAGTGACAATTTCTCTTGATCTGCGAGTGACTTCAGCATATCAATGTTCTTCGTGTTCTTCACTATTTACACCAGCAGAAACAATTCCTACAACTTGATTTTTCAGCTTTGTTCTCCTCTAAACTTCCTCTAAAGCCTCGATAATTCTTTTGTGACCTCCCAGCAACCTTTTGTTAGAGCATTGCTCGGTCAAACTCGCAAGTGTTGCTATCTCAAGCTTGTTTGTCAAGTTTAGTTGATCAAAACTATAATCTTGATTTCTAGTCTATCTATAGGAGTTTCAGACTATGATAGATCGTATTTGAAAAAGTGGGGGGTCTAACAACCTCACCCAATATTTCGTTTAGGCAATCTGTATAGACAAACTCCAATATAATTCCAAGAGAATCAACTAGACAGTCAGACTCAATCAATGGAAATATATCCAAGATTTGTATCTCTGTTTCACAATGTAATCATCAAATGAAACAGATAGAAATCCGCGAGCCTGATTATTATGTGAAACAACTTGAACGGTACCAAAGACCAATGTTTAAGTGTCAATCAATTTATATCAACAACCAAAGGTTAGATTATCTAATTGATTGAACTACGCACAACCTGTGATATTTCAATTATATAAAAAATATAATGCGGAAAATAAATAACACAGACACCAGAAATTTTCTTAACGAGGAAACCGCAAATGCAGAAAAACCCCGGGACCTAGTCCAAATTTGGACACCACACTATATTAAGCCGCTACAGACACTAACCTACTCCAAGTTAACTTCGGATTGGAATGCAGTTGAGCCCTAACCAATCTCACACTGATCAAGGTACAGTCGCGTTCCTTACGCCTCTGAATCACAACAGGACTCTACGCACTTGATTCCCTTAGTTGATCTCACCCACAACTAAGAGTTGCTATGACCCAAAGTCGAAGACTTGATAAACCAATCTGTCTCACACACAAAAGTCTATTGAATAGATAAATCTGTCTCCCACAGAAATACCTATGAGTTTTGTTCATTCTTTTGATAAATCAAGGTGAACATGAACCAATTGACACACCAGACTTATATTCCCGAAGAACAGCCTAGTAATATCAATCACCTCACAATAATCTTAATTGTATGGTAGCGAAACAAGATATCGTGGAATCACAAACGATGAGACGAAGATGTTTGTGACTACTTTTTATCTTGCCTATCAAATATTAAATCTCGAGCAAATCTTAAAGAAGATAGTACTCAATACGATAGAAAACATCAACATTAGAACACGCAACTACACAGAAAATAGTTGGGTCTGGCTTCAGAATCCCAATGAAGTCTTTAAGTCATTAACCTATAATGGTTTTAGAAAAACCTAGGTTAAAGGAGAATCGACTCTAGTCGCAACTAGTATCACACATGAAGTGTGGGGATTAGGTTTCCCAGTTGCTAGAGTTCTCCCTTATATAGTCTTCAAATCAGGGTTTGCAATCAGTGTTACCTTTGTAGCAAAGCATTCAATAATCACCGTTAGATGAAAACCTGATTAGACCCAAGCTAATATCTTTCAATTGTTAGATCGAACTTAGCTTGTTACACACAAATGAAAAGTGACTTCATTTAGATATGGGTAACCATACCTAAACGTGTACATCTTGTTGGCTCAACAATAGTTGACCGAAGTTATCCATATGAACACTTTCATATCAACCTTGTTCATCTTAACATAACTAGTTCAAATGACTCAAATGATACTAGTTCTAGAGTTGTTCAATTGTTTATATTCTCATAGAAGTATACAAGACACAATTGAAGCAAAAAATCGATTTTGATTCACTCGAATCAATTTACGAACATTATAGCCACGGGTTGCAAAAGATTGCATTCCATATTGTATAAATATATTAGTTCATGAATAAACCGATTTTAGAAAATAACCTACTCAAGTATGCAAACGGGTACGCATACCTAAGTTGCCAGACTTAGTTTGGGTTCGCCAGTATGCGAACGGGTACGTATACCTTCCAAACTCAGTTGAATTTCCGGGCATGAACTTACGCCAGTACGCATACGAGTATGCATACTAAGTTCCCGGACTTTCATTAAACCAACCAGTACGCATAAGGGTATGCATACAATGGTTCCCGGACTTGGAATAACTTGCAACAGTTAGCATACACGTACGCATACTATGCTATATGCAATCATGGTTAATTGTTATAAACTCCCATTCCAATCATTCAAAATTCTTGGAAGATGACAATAGCTGTGTTACACAAACTATTAGCTTCAAAAGAATTTTCAAGTGATCGATAGATAAATACGAAACATTCCGAGTATGCATCAAACGACCGTCTCACACAAATCATGTAAAATGTTACCAGGCGATATTCACATGATCATCTTTTGACTTTCGTCAAGAACATAAGATGAACTTGGTTAAAGCGACAACTTACCAACACATATTTCGAGAAATATGTAAGCGAGTTAAACTCAGCTTGAAATATCAAATGTGTATAATCGAAGTCTATATAGCTATACGAATTGTGTCTCAAATAGGAGATAGAGTAGATAGAATTTTGAGTGATAGATGATCTCAGGTCTCCACATACCTTTTGTTGATGAAGTTCCAAAAGCTCCCCTTAGTAGTTCTTCGTCTTCAACTGATGAACGTCGTGAAGTCTAAATCTCAACTACATTTTCTATCCTAATCCGAGACTTAGATATAAGTAGACTAGAAATCAAGACTTATACTTTTGGAAACTAAACTTGACAAACAAGCTTGAGATACCAACGCTTGCGAGTTCGACCGAGCAGTGCTCTAACTGTATAGTTGATCTTTAGACTTCACGACGCTTACAACTGAAGACGAAGATCTATTGAAGAAACCGGGGGAACTTCATCAACAAAAGGTATGTAGAGACTAAAACTTATCTATCCTTGGATGTCTATTCTATTCTTACTTATATCCTATTGAGACAAAAGTCGTATACGATATAGTCTTTCGTATCATACACATTTGATATTTCGAGCTGAGTATAACTCGCTTATCTATTTCTCGAAATACGTGTTGGTGGCTTTCTGTCTTAGCTACAATCATCGTAATTCTTGACTTTATGTCAAAAGATGATCGTGTGGAAATTTCCTTGAAACATCTTACATGATTTTTGTGAGACAATCAATTGATGTCGACTTGTAAAGTTTCGTATTGATCATTCGATCACTTGAAAATTGCTTATAAGCTAATGGTGTGTGTGAGACATCCATTGTCGTCTTCTAAGAATGATTCAATGATTGAAATGAGAGTTAAGATCTAAAACCCATGTCTGTATACATTACGGTTTGTGTACCTAGTGTACAAATTGTTTTAACGGAATTCAGGACCGGAAGTTTGCATACCCGTTCGCAAACTGATTTAACTGTTGAAGTCCGGGAACTAAGTTTGCGTACCCGTTCGCAAACGGTTTCAACTGAGTTCGGTCCGGAGTTAAAGTTTGCGTACCCGTTTGCAAACTGTTAGCTTGTGACCAATGTCTGAAATTTAAGTTTGCATACCCGTTCGCAAACTTAAGTGGTTCAAGTTCTAAAATCGGCAAAGTATGATTTCATACTCATGAACAAATACATTTATATAATAAGGAATGCAATCTTTGCAAACCGTAGCTTAAATGTTCATGAATTGATTCTTTTGAATCATTCCGATTTTGCTTCAATTGGATCATATATATACTTCTATGTGATTTTTAATAATTGCAACTCTATGAAGAACACAATTAGATTCTTTGGTATCATTAATGATTGATTAATCATCATAGTTGATCTAGATGAATATGGATTAGACAAAAGTGTTCATATGGCTAACTTTGGTTAACTACTTAACCAAACTTATGTACATGTTTAGGTACGGTTACCCATATCTAAATGAAGTATATTTCATTTGTGTGTGACAAGCTAAGTCCATCTAACGGTGGAGAGATATTGCTTTGGTTTCAAGCAAAACTTAGCTTGCATTTTAAATCAGGATTTCATTTAACGGTGAATAATGAATGCTTTGTTTCTAAGTTAACTAAGCAAACCCTGATTTGAAAGCTATATCAAGGAGAACTTTAGAAACTGGGAAACCTAATCCCCACACCTCCTGTGTCATACTAGTTGCGTACTAGAGTCAGTTCTCCATTAACCTAGGTTTTTCCAAAACCATGTAGGTTAAGGACTTAAAGATTATGTAGTTGCGTATCCTGATCTTACTTGTTCTATCGTATTGAGTACTATCTTCTCTAAGTTTGACTCGAGATTTATCTCCGATAGGTAAGATATAGAAAATAATCACAAAGCTCTTTATCTCATTCTTTGTGATTCCACAATAACTTGTTCTACTACCATATAGTTAAGTTATTGTGAGGTGATTGATATTTCTAGGATGCTCTTCGGGATATAAGACCGGATTATCAATTGGTTCCTATGCACCTTGATTTATCATAAGACGGAACAAAAATTCATAGGTATTTCTGTGGGAGACATATTTATCTATCAGAATAGACATTTCTGTGGGAGACAGGTTTATTTATAAGTCTTCGACTTTGGGTCGTAGAAACTCTTGGTTGTGGGTGAGATCAGCTAAGGGAATCAAGTTTGTAGAGTCCTGCTGGAATTCAGAGGTGTAAGAAACGCGATTGTACCTTGATCAGTGTGAGATTGGTTAGGGGTCAACTACATTCCAGTCCGAAGTTAATCTTGTAATAGGCTAGTGTCTATAGCGGCTTAATACAGTGTGGTGTTCAAAACTGGACTAGGTCCCGGGGGTTTTCTGCATTTGCGGTTTCCTCGTTAACAAAACTTCTGGTGTCTGTGTTCTTTTTTTTCCGTATTATATTTTTTCATATAATTGAAATATCACAGGTTGTGCGCAATTCAATCAATTGGTAACCTTTATTGTTGGATAGGAATTGATTGACACTTGGATATTCGTCTTTGGTACCATCCAATTTATTTCTTGATAGACACATTTTTGTGTATGAATTGTCCTCAATGTTTGTATTGTTGGAACTCGATTTTTGTACTAATATTGTGTTTTTATGTATTTTTAGGTATTTTTGGAAAGTGAAAAATACTAGAACCCCCTACTATGTGGGTTCAATATGAAGAAGCCCCATAAAATGGATCTTTCATGGTCAACTCCATACTTTAGGAAAATGATATTGTTAGGCCCGATATATCAAATTCTCTTCAGATCTGGCCCATAATTTTATATAATGTATTTTGATATTGACAAAACTACCCTTTTCAATAAATACAAGAGGAATATCAGTAGATTTTTTCATTTTTCCAATTTTCTTTCTCTCTCATCTTATCTCTCTCGGTTGCAGAAAAAAAAATTCTAGGGTTCTTATGAGATTCATTTTCATCTTCTCATTTTAGATCTTCTACTGCAACAAAGATGAAGAAGTTTTAGGGTTTTATCTCAACGTTTTTCATCTTCTCCATCGGTTCCTCTGTAGTCTCAGTTGTTACGAAGATCAATCGCATCTGATAAAGAGAGATCATATGGAAGATGAAGAAGATCAGCTGCACCTGAAGATTCATCTACAGAATCAAATCGACCTGCAGATAAGTTTCATTTGTTGTTACAAATTTTATATTTTGATTTTCGAAGTGATTCAATCCAATATCTATCTGTATTTGTTTTTGAAATTTGATTTTCGGAGTAATTTAGTTATAATCTCACCTTAATCATGCTTTTGAGAGAAAATCACTAAAAAAATCAAGAAAAATTATAAGAAATTTTTTAGGGTTCTTGAACAAAGTTCGATCTATAGTTTAATCTCTTATCTCGATCGATTTTTTGGTTTTAGATTCGAAATCAGTGAATCGTTATCTCTTTTACCCATCTATTTGATACGGATTTTATTTACTTTGATTTTCGAACTAATTTGAGCTCATGTTTAGCGTTATCTGTTATTGATTGATTGTTTTAAGTTCGATCCAGATTTGTTTTAGTTCTTCAAAGTTAAACAACAAGATGAAATACGATTTCAAGACTTAGATTATATATCTAATCGAATTTTTTATTTGTCATCAGCTAATATCTGTTATAGAAACTGATACATAATGCTCTTTCAGAATGAAACTTATTAAGTCTTTGCTTAATAGGGTGAAGGAGGAGCAGATGTTGCTGAAGCTAGGTTTCACATTTGCAAGTGAAAACAACTCTGATTTGGAGAAACAATTGAATTTCAATGATTTTAACTCTGCCACGGAGATAAAGGTAAGTGTACAACTTCCTAAATATGTCCGTGTTATGGCAATTGGATAATAAATCATCTTTGTGGTTGGGCTAGTTCAACTTGACTTCAGAGCCTAATGTTGTTATTATGTGATATAGTGGACTTTTCTTCTTGGAGTTGTAGAAAAACTAGGAGATTCTATGGTGACTTATCCTCTTATAGTTTTGAAGATAATTATTCATACTAAGAGCTTGTTTTAAAGTGTGGTATACTGAACTTACAGTGTGGTAGTTAAGAGTCAGGATATTACATGATATGAAACTTGTTTTACAGTATGGTAGTTAAGAGTCAAGATATTACAGGTATGGCTTCATAATATACTGAAATATACATAGTTCAGGTTATATGGATGTGTAACTAGTAGTTACACAAGCTATATGGATCTGTAACCACTAGTTACACAATCTATATGGATGTATAATTGCTAGTTACACATGATGGTAAAACAACATATATTATCCAAGAAAACTTGCAAGATAGAGTAGAAGCCATGGAGAATTGTTACAGTTTGGTGGCTGCAGAGACGAGAAGATTGAGATGTTTGTTGTTGAATATACTGAATTTCAGGCAGTGAAACAGATGGTGGTTGCAATTGAAGCTGCAGAATGTACTTGGTGGTGAGCTTATATGTATGCTTAGGTTGCAGTTACAAAGTTCAGGTGCAATCTAGTAAGGCGGCATGATGAGCTGCAGTGATGAAGTTCAGGAGTTAAATGGTTGTGTAACTTTTAGTTACACATGATGTCGTGCTGTAATTTGTGGTTTGCCTGCTTATTTCTTGTTATCTCTCTTGTACTAATGTGATTGAAATTCAATGCTTCAGGACATTGAGAAAGAGAAGTTGGACAAGATCGCATGCAAGGTATGGGTTGCTTTTCATCATATTCTGTTAATCAATTGAACAACAGTATGCTATTTAATAGTAAACTCTTGCATAAATCATAATCAGAGTACACTAGTTATCATTATTATAACTCTTAGCTACACATCTGACCCATATATTTCTTGTATTTCCTACAGTATAAAATGAAATATCCGGCTCATCCGCAGTCTGCTGCCATGTGTAACTCTTAAATACACATGCCAAATGCATGTGTAACTTTAGTTACACAAGCCAGATACATGTGTAAATTATAGTTACACAAGCCAGATGCATGTGTAATTCTTAGTTACACATGCTAAGATTAGCAGACCTTACAAACAATTACACATGTCAAGTACACAAGTTTATATGGATGTGGTATGACATGAGCAGCTTGTTCATGTTCACTTGAAGTTGTGGTGTTGGAATCCATGGTGTTCTAATATCTTTTGTCGCGTGTCTTTTCAAATAACAATGTATTTGAAGCGATGACAAATTTTGAATTTTACTCTGCATTTTTGAATTTTGATGTAGTTATTTAGAGCAGTTTTATCTCAATTTCGTTTTTTTCCTCAAAATTTTAGAAGAGAGGAAGAAGTCGCTTTCTGCAGGTTTTGTTGGTATGGCTGTGTGCATAAGATACAAAAATGGAGTTGGCGGTTCTTGTGGTGCTCAGGTGGTCTTGTAGCTGATTGCAGAAGGTTGGTGTTGGTTGTTTACAGCTGCATTTACATGGATTTAAATGAATGTTTAGGCTTGAGTGAATGGATGACAAATTTGAGCTGCAACTACAGTTGAGGTGAAGCTAAAATGATTGTTGTGTCTAGCTAATGGACTTTAGTACTGGTGGTATGGAGGTAAGAATGGATGTATATGCTGCAGCTGAAATGACTTGACTTAGTTACCTGAAGTAGATGTTGGTTGCAGCTGGAGTTGGAGAGGAAATGGCTTGACTGAATTACCTGAAGTAGATGTTTGACTGAATTATCTTCTGCAAAACTATTGTATGCAGTCACTCACAAACAGTGGTTGTATGTGAAAATTATCAAACTGTTTTGTGCCAACCAACTGGAGGTAAAGGTTGACTTACTGGGGCAAGCTCTCTTTTAAACTCCTTATTTTTACATCACTATTTGTTTAAAACTTGCCATAGAATTTTAGGAAAAGTCATGAACCTTCTTTTGGTAGGAAACCCCACCTTTTGATGAAATTGTGTTGCAATCAACATGTGTATCTACTAGTTACACATGCAAAAAAGCATGTGTATTTTCTAGTTACAGATGCATTATGATGTGTAATTTCTGGTTACACTTGCATTTTGGATGTGTAATTGTTGATTACACATGAATTTAAGTATGTGTATCTGCTGACTACACTTCCTTAAATGATTCTGCTTTGGTCGCCGATAGTTGATGATCATGCATTTAAGTATGTGTATCTGCTGATTACATTCCTCCATAACATAACTTCTGGAGTCCACATTATAGTCGACCTTTTACACAAATAAAGGGATGATTAGAGCTGCAGCTACGAGCGGAACTTCTTATGGAATGTAGGTTTTATAAATGTTCCCTGTAATAAAAAAGTACATTTGTTTTTAGATCTTTGTGAAAATTCTTATATGCATATGTTGATCTCAGGTATGAAGCTCTTGAGTTACGTGATGGTGACAATGGGAAGTATCTTGGAAAAGGTGTTAGCAGAGCTGTTAAAAATATCAACAAGAAGATGTCTGAAGCTCTAGTTGGAATGGATCCAACACTGCAGTTCCAAATTGACCAGGCTATGATAGGCTTGGACAAGACTGAAAATAAGGTATGAGAGTCTACTTTGTACTTGGGTATCTTTTACATCAAAATAGTTTGATATTTAAGTAGTGGGCTACTATACTTAACAAGATATATAGTTGTGGAGATTATTGACATTAGCTTTTGCACACACGAGCAGTATAAGAAAACCGACTTTAATTTTTCATTTTCTAAGTTATTATAGCTAAACTTCAGAATAGCCAACACTCAATCAGTTAGTCATATGCATGTGTAAATGAAAGTTACACAAACTTTTATGGATGTGTAACTGCTGATTACACATGCATATTGCATGTGTAACTATTGCATACACATCTATTTTTGTAGTCACCGAGATTTGAAGGTTCCACCAATTTCCCTTCAGTTTCAGTGTTTGGAGTTTTAGACCATTTCTGTTGCTTATGTTGTGTTGCTAGTGAATTTATTTGGTATATTGTTACTTATGTTTTAGACCATTTCTCTTTGTGTAACTGCTAGTTATACTAATAAGATGCATGTGTAACTGCTAGTTCATTTCCATCGACATTAAGCAATATTTGTTTTTCTCCTAAATATTGAACAATATTTGTTTGCATTTTTGTGTTGCCATTGGTTCATATGTCTGTTCATTGCTATCGACATTAAGCATTCTTATGAACTATTTTTTGTTGTTCTCCTAAATATTGAACAATATTCTTTCGCATTTTTCTATTGACACTGGTTCATGTTTGTTTATTGTTATATTTCAGGTTTCCGATAACTTTATAAAAGTTAATTGCTTATTTGTGGTATTGGTCTCGCTGGAATTGGAGTTGGCGCTGAATACACAAGTCAAATGCATGTGTAACTCTCGGTTACACTAGATACATGCATATGTAACTCTCAATTACACTAGACAGATGCATGTGTAACTTCTAGTTACACATGCTAAGAAATTATTGTAAATGAGTATTAAAGTAATACATGCCTTTTTTTGTATGCATTCTTTTTTATGTCTATTTTTTTTAATGTGTAACTTCTATTTACACATGCATATGGATGTGTAACTTCTGGATAGACATGTCATATGCATGTGTAACTCCTGTTTACACATTCACATTGTACTTTAATAATTTTGGGCCTAGATTTAATAATTTTGGGCTTAAATTTAAACTTTGTTTAATTTGGGTCTTGACAATATATAAAAGGGCATGTATGTCTTTTAATAACTCAGGGCCTAGATTTAAACTTCTTTTAATTAAGGGCCTCATATTATGGGTTATCCATGGGTTGGGCCTTAGCATAATTTCCCCTTTTGGAAATAAATATTTTTGGAAAAATCGGCTCGAAAAGTTACGCGAAGCACCCCCCGGAGGACAACTGCTAAACAGACTCTCAATTTGGAAAAGGGGCACCCAGTTACTAAGGGGCACCTTCTTCACTATTTACACCCTAGGCCGCCATCTTCTATTCACACCCCTACTCTGCTAAGGGGCATCTCTTCTTCACGTACAAACTGTTTTGGCGAGAAAAATGGTGTTTCAACTGCGGAACTTTTGGAGACAATTTTGACGGTATTTCTGTTCGATTTCTTCGTGGGTTTGGATTGATATCCACCTGTTTCATTGAAACAGGATTGGTATATGGGTCAGATTCGATAAGGGAGGCAGATTTCTTCATATCTCGGCAATACATGGACACAGAATTCTGTTGTGCGTTCCCATGTTTTGTGAGTGATTCACAGAGGTTGGTGTGTGGCTTCAAGGAGTTTTACTACAACATAGACTATGTCTCAGCGTGTTTAGAGGACACAGGCGCGTGGAAATGATAATAAAAGGAAGTTTCCTTCGACAAACAGGGCAGTTAGAGCATCAGATATTCTTTCCTTGTATTTGGGGGATATGCTTCGAGGGGAGAATATTTTGTCGGAGGATTTCATTTTTAACAGTGGAGAGAGCATTGACAATTCATCGGACAACAGAGAAGACTTTCCGTAACTGGCAGTGAAGAGTAAAGGTGATTGATAGCAGATTATTCTCGGAATTTATTATGAGAAGATACGGAGATTGTCGCAGCCTGTTGAGTATAAAAAGGGTTATGGAGATCATATGGGGGACTATCAAGAGTTTAGGGAGGATTGGGAGCATTTTAGAACGTCACAGAGCCAAAAATTCAGAGTTGCAGAGAATCACCATTTTTTGCTGCTGTGAAGAATACCAAGAACATAAGACGCACAAGAGACAGTCGTTTTGCTACAGTGACAACGACAGTTAGCTTTTATCGTTCTCTGTAACAGATCGGTTTGTAACACATATAATTGTTACAAACCCGGTTTTCAATTATTTTCTCCCATTTTCATCATTTGTAAATACTTTGAGCAATGAAATCAACTTTTGAGCATGTTTCCCACATGATGAGCGGCTAAAATTTCCCGGTGACTAACGCAACGGAGGAAACTATTCTCTTATGCATGATTGGTAATTTTCTTTTATAATTTCAATTATTATTAATTTAATTTAATTCACTAAGATCACTTTAATATATGTTTTCATAAGATGAAAATGGTTTTCTTAATTAGTTGTGAATCAATTTGATGTCTTATGCCTAGAAATAATTCTTTGATAATTCATGCTTAGGGATTACAATTTAATGTTTGGAAACCTTATAGATATTAGTGAGTTAATGTGAAAAAGGGATTAATAATAATTCTTGAAATAATTTTTATCAACCAATCAGTTAAAGGAATAGTGGAATCCGGAGTTTTGGCCTAGTTTTAAAATCTTGATATCACTTATTTGAGTTTATCTTTTTTTAGCTTAGAAATTTAATTTAAAAATCGAACCTTCACAAGTCTCAACGAACTTTTTACTACAACAACTTTGAAAACCATCAATTTTTGGCGCCGCCGACGCAGACTTGTCTTTAGGCTAGAATTTTTAGATTTATTTTTTAGGTTTTTATTTTTTTATTTTTTTGTTATTTTTTATATTTTACGTTTTTGGGTATTTGTATTTTTATTACAGATTCTTGGATTTCGGAGCGAAAGAAAAAGGAGTGCCAAAGCTTTTGGTGACCACTTAAAGATTTGGAGCCAAAATAAAAAGCGAAAAGAACGAAGAAAAAAATCAAAAAAAAAGAGAGAATTTTATTAGATTTTGTTTTTATCTTTTAGATTTTTTCTTGCTTTTAGAAATTGTATTAGGATATTCTCTATTTTTCTAATTTTCTTTTTATTTTGGACTTTACTTTCTGGACTTTGGACTTTGGACTTGGACATTATTTTTATTTTTTAAACCCTAAGGAAGGGTGAAATTAAATATAAAATTGTTTGCAGAGAAGGACTGCAATTACGATATTGCCTCGGCCCCTCGGGTTCGTACATGACATAGGAGTCGTGGCCCGAGTCGACTACAACGGTTCATCTCCCGACTGGAACGGGAGGTAAGTTTATCTGAACACCCGCGAATCCCCTGTCAGCGGGTTTACTGTCTTCCTTCGTATGCATATATGTTGAGGAACTGAACACGGATTTATTTTCTAGTAAAGGGAAATGACTAGCCAAATCAAGATAAGGGTCCGGATTTCATCACCGTTCTCTTCTTGCCCGCCTTAGGAACACACAACCTACGCTAACCCAAGCTTAAAATACTGACTAGAACCTATATGGTAACGAGCTTAATAGGAAAGTCGTTCGAAAAAATATTGGTTGCTCTTTTAAGCGTACTTTGAAGTTCATGATGGTTAATGTAAGTTGAGCGTGCCACCTTGTAACCCAAGTGAATGTTTCTCCAGTGAGGCCTGGGTGTCAAAGCTCCATTGATCTTCCCATGTCTCTATTTAACTTACATTAACTCAGATTGATTCCAGAGGAGTTTGCTTAAATTGTAACGAATTCCCTTTCGAAGGAGTAGAAGCTGGTCTAGAAACAATCTAAGTGGAGCCATCATGCTTTTTGTTTGCTAGAAATCAGTAGGTTTGTTGTTGTGGAGTCAGCCTTGTTTGTGTTTGCATAGAACTTCCCTTCCTTTTAGGATTTTTCTTTTAAATTTTGTTTTTCTAGTGTATGCCCGAGGTCATTAGAGAACGGGCTTGGAAAAGAAACACTATAGGTCGTTTGATTAGTGACAAACCTAGTAGTTCTTCTTGTGAAGGAGGGGAGATCGAAGACTCTTCTTTTGAGATCCCTGTCTTTGGAAATTTCAGCTTTGAAAACTTGACAATAAGTGAAGAAAGTACTCCTAGTCCTTTGGTAGTGCTAGAAATGGCAACTTTGAAAGCTTTGTTAAACCCAACTAGGACCTCTTGTCCGTCTTGTATCAAGTTAGCTGAAACCGAGGCAAATTATGAACTGAAACCTGGGACTTTACAGATGCTCCCAACCTTTTTAGGAAAAGAGAATGAGAACCCATATTTTCATGTTAGGGAATTCGAGGAAATTCGTAGTATTCTGAAAATTAAAAACCTAGATGATAATGCTTTGAAACTTAGGTTATTCCCCTTTTCCTTGAAAGATAAAGCCAAATCTTAGTTGTATAGTTTGCCTTCTGAGTCAGTTGAAACCTATGGCCAACTTACATCTGCCTTTATACATAAGTTTTTCCCAAGGCACAAAACATCGTCTATTAGGACACAAATCTGTACTTTTGCTCAACAAGAGGGAGAATCTTTATATAGGTATTTAGAAAGGATCAATGAATTAATAGCTCAATGTCCTCATCATGGTTTAGAGAAGGTTAGGTTAGTTCCGATCATCTACGAGGGCTTAGATTATTCAACAACAACCATGGTTGAGTCCTTATGCACAAGTGGGTTTGAGAATGAAACTGTTGATGAAGCGATGGCATTTTTGAATGAAATCGCCGATAAGACCCAACAATGGGAAAATAATTGGGAACCCCAGAAAACAATTCTTCTTAGTAGAGGAAATGTCAATAAGGTAGAAGGATCTTATGAGTCAGATGCTAAAATAACAGCCATAGACAAAATTTTAGAAGCTTTGGAATAAGGTCATTCTAGTGGTAGTAGTGGTAGAATAGAGCCTTTTTGGAAAGGTCATACTGTTGAAGAGCAAGCTAATGCTCTTTATAACAACACTAGATTTGATAATCGTCAGAAGTTTGACCCATATTCAGAAACCTATAACCCTGGATGGAGAAACCACCCAAACCTTTCTTGGTCTAAGGGACAGAATCAAGGTCAGTCTAGTAACTCTCAGGTTCCCCCAGGTTTTGACTATACTAAGAATCCTTCAGCTCAGGCTCAGTTTCAGAACCCTTCAGATAAAAAGATTATGAGTTTAGAAGAGTCTCTTGCTTTGTTAACTCGTAACACTGTGCAGTTTCAACAATCTGTTGCTCAAGGTTTAGAAGAAAATAAGAGAATAAGTCAGGCTAACTCTCAGGCTATTTCCGAGTTGAAAACCCAAATTAGTCAGATAAATGGGTCTTTGAGAGAAAGAGGTAATTTTCCTAGTCAAACTAAACCCAAACCCAGAGGAATTAATGAAATAGGTGAAAGACCATCCGATCATGTGAATGCTATTAAAACCCTTAGGAGTGCTAGAGTGATAGACAATAAGGTTGCCATGCCTGATAGTGAACATGTTGTAGTTCACCCTTCTGAACCAGAAACTGAGGAGACTGATAGAGTCTCTAAAGAGAACGATGAGGTTCCTTATAAGCCCGACTTTGTTCCTAGAGACCCATTTCCACAGCTGCTAGTTCCAACTAAGTAGGAGTCCACCTTTAATGATATATTGGAGGTTTTTAAGCAGGTAACTATCAACCTTCCATTGTTAGATGCAATTAAGCAGATTCCCGCTTATGCCAAGTTCCTTAAGGATATGTGTACGCGAAAGCGAAGGCTTAGTGTCCAGAAGAAATCCTTTCTAGCTAGTCACATGAGTTCCATTATCCAGAATACCACTACTTCTAAGTATAAAGACCCAGGGTCCCCTACCATTTCTTGCACAATAGGTAAATACCGTGTTGGGAAAGCTTTGCTTGACTTAGGAGCCAGTGTGAACTTACTCCCATACCATGTGTACCTTAATCTAGGACTTGGTGGGATGAAACCTACCCAAATAACACTTCAGTTAGCTGATAGGTCCGATAAAATTCCTCGTGGTGTAATCGAGGATGTTCTTATAGAGGTAGACAAGTTTATATATCCAGTGGATTTTGTTATCCTAGATACCCAACTGTCCCTGACCCAGAGAACCAAATACCAGTGATTTTAGGTCGCCCGTTTATAGCTACATCCAATGCGATCATTAACTGTCGAAATGGTATTATGAATTTGTCTTTTGGTTATATGACTATTGAGCTGAACATTTTTAATATTAGTAAGCTACCCTCTGAACTAGATGACTCGAACATAGAAGATATGAACATGATAGGAACATTAGTCGAGGAGTCATTACCAAACACTTTGTTAGAAGATCCATTAGAGAAATGCCTAGCTCACTTTGGGATTGATTTTGATGATGATATGTGATTAATGAAGTGAATGATTTGTTAGATTCAACCCCTTTGTTAGACACTAATAATGGATGGAAACCTAAGTTCGAACCATTACCAGTTTCTAAGTCTACCATAGTTTCTTCGTTAGAAGAGCCTCCTAAGTTGGAACTTAAACAACTACTAGATACCTTGAAGTATGTGTTTTTAGGCCCATTTGAAACTTTACCTGTAATTGTAGCATCCGACTTGGATAGTGATCACGAAAGTAATCTAGGAACCGTCCTTCAAAACAACAAGGAAGCTTTAGGGTGGACCATAGCTGACATTTGGGTATAAGTCCCACTGTTTGTATGCATCAGATCTATTTAGAGAGTGACACAAAACCTTCTAGGGAGATGCAACGTAGAATGAACCCTAATATGAAAGAAGTAGTTAGAACCGAGGTTCTTAAGTTGTTAGATGCAAGCATTATTTACCCTATTTCAGATAGTAAGTGGGTCAGCCCTGTTCAGGTTGTTCCCAAGAAATCCGGTATTACTGTAGTCCAGAATGATAACAATGAGTTAATCCCAACGCGAGTGACCACGGGTTGGCGTGTTTGTATTGACTATAGGAAATTGAACAAGGTCACTAGGAAGGATCACTTTCCCCTTCCCTTCATTGACCAAATGCTAGAGAGATTAGCTGGACATAGTCATTACTGCTTTTTAGATGGCTACTCTGGTTATAATCATATTGTTATTTCCCCAAAAGACCAAGAGAAAACCACTTTTACCTGTCCCTTTGGTACCTTTTCGTATAGACGCATGTCTTTCGGGCTATGTAATGCCCCTGCGACTTTTCAGCGTTGTATGATGAGCATATTTTCTGACATGGTAGAACGATTCTTAGAGGTCTTTATGGATGATTTTTCAGTGTTTGGTTCGTCTTTATATGAGTGCTTGTATCATTTGTCATTAGTGTTGACTAGGTGTAAGGAAAAGAATTTAGTGCTCAATTGGGAGAAATGTCATTTCATGGTTCGTTCAGGAATTGTTTTAGGGAATATCGTATCTTCTAAGGGTATAGAGGTAGATAAAGCCAAAGTTGACCTTATTAAGACTTTACAGGTCCCAAAAACCTTAAGAGATATTAGGTCATTCTTAGGGCATGTAGGTTTTTATCGTCGATTCATTAAGGATTTTAGCTTGATTTATAGACCTCTTTGCAATTTGCTTGCAAAATATGTTAAGTTTGTCTTTGATGATGCTTTTTTAGAGGATTTTGAGAAGCTTAAAGACTTTACTCACTACCGCACCCATAGTCCAGGCACCTAACTGGAACCCACCCTTTGAGATCATGTGCAATGCTTCAGATTATGCTATTGATGTTGTGCTAGGTCAGCGAGAAAACAAATTACTTAATGTGATTTACTATGCTAGCAAAACTATGAATGATGCCCAGTTGAAATATATCACTACAGAGAAAGAACTGTTAGCCATTGTGTTTTCCTTAGACAAGTTTAGACCCTATATCTTAGGTTCTAAGGTCATAATATATACTAATCATGCTGCTTTGAAATATCTCCTTTCTAAGAAGGATACGAAACCTAGACTGATTAGGTGGATACTTTTATTGCAAGAGTTTTCTCCAGACATTAGAGACAAAAGGGTGCAGAAAATGTAGTAGCAGACCACTTGTCTAGGCTAGTTGTTGATTCCCCTGATGATTCCCTTCCTATAAGGGATGGCTTTCCTGATGAACAACTGTTCTTTGTTACCCAATTAACTTGGTATGCGAATATAGTGAACTATATTGTTACTGGTCGAATACCACAACATTGGGGTAAACAAGATCGTTCTAGGTTTTTAGTCGAGGTTAAGCACTTCTTTTGGGATGATCCTTATTTGTTTAAGTATTATCCATACCATATTATTAGGAGATGTATACCTGAGAGTGACCAATCCAGTATTATTTCCTTTTGTCATGATCATGCTTGTGGGGGTCACTTTAGTGCTAAGAAGACTGCTGCTAAGATATTGCAGTGTGGATTCTATTGGCCTTCGTTGTTTAAAGACTCCCACAATTATTGTGTTACTTGTGAACGTTGCCAGAAATTAGGAACCATTTCCCGTAGGAACATGATTCCCTTGAACCATATTTTAGTTGTTGAGGTCTTTGATGTGTGGGGTATTGACTTTATGGGTCCGTTTCCTAATTCTTTTGGTAACCTATACATCCTTGTTGCTGTAGACTATGTCTCTAAGTGGATTGAGGCGGTTACGTGTAAAACCAATGACCATAGGATTGTGATTGAGTTCTTGAAAGATAATATACTTACATGTTTTGGTACACCGCGAGCTATAATTAGTGATGGAGGGTCGCACTTTTGTAATGGACCTTTTAGGCTTTTGATGAAGAAATATGGTATTACACATATGGTAGCTACCTCGTATCATCCACAGACTACTGGTCAGGTAGAGGTTTCCAATAGGGAGATAAAACGTATATTAGAGAAAACAGTTAATCCTAATCGGAAAGACTGCTCGTCTAGGCTTATTGATGCCTTATGGGCTTATCGTACTGCGTTTAAGACCCCCATTGGAATGTCACCTTATCGACTTGTGTATGGAAAGGAATGTCACTTACCTGTTGAGTTAGAACATAGAGCATATTGGGATGTTAAGCAGCTAAATTTTTCACTTGACAAGGCAGGAGCCCATAAGAAACTCCAGCTCAATGAGTTGGAAGAGATTCGTAGAGATGCTTACGATAGTTCTAAGGAGTATAAGAACAAAATGAAACTTGTGCATGATAGAAATATCTTAAGAAAGTCATTTTCTCCAGGTCAAAAAGTTCTTCTGTATGATACTCGTTTGCATCTTTTCCCCAGGAAGTTACGCTCTCGGTGGACCGGTCCTTTTGTGGTCCGTACTGTTTTTCCTCATGGAGCTGTTGAGATCGAGACACTGGATGGTAGTAGTTCTTCGAAGGTTAACGGTCAGAGATTGAAACCCTTTTTAGAGCCTTTTCCTACATGTGATATTGAGGAGGTCCCTCTGGAGGACCCTGTTGTTTATGGGTGAAAACTGTTTCTGCGGTTTTTGGTAAATTTGGGTGTGTGTGGATGAGAAACGAATCTAAACCCTAAACAAATGCAATGCACGGGAGTTCTTTCTGATTCGAAAGATCAATCGGTATAATTCTGGCCCAAACCAAGAAATGACCGTTCCAGACTTGTTTCGGTCACAAAGTCAAGGAGATGGGGTTGATCTTAGGGAAGGAAGCGAAGAAGGTGTTGAGAGTGTGAAGGTGTTGGCTGTTTATTACTTGTATCGGAAAGATGAACTGGCTTGCAAAATATGTAAGCAATCAGCTCTGAGTGTTTGAATACGTTATATCAACCCCTGGTTTCTGTCTGTTTTGGAAATAGGAAGGAGAACCTATTTATACAAGCCATTGAGCATAGCCTCATCTCTCGTGGGAAGTGGAGGAAGTGGAGTGATGGGACTGTGGGGTCGTGTGTTAATGTCACACGATAAGTCTTTGCCCACTTCTCCCATCATCATTAACCGTCCATGTCTTCCTGACACGTTCTTGTGATGGCGCGTTGCACGCTGCACTGTAAACTGCCAGACCAATACCCCAGTAAGTATCCCCCAGTTTGTGACATGCTTGATGTCTCGAATGTGTGGATCATGGGACCCACAGGAAGTAGCATGCGGTGCTAGGATAAATAACTAAGTTATTTAGGGAATTGATATTTTTAAAATATCGTGTGTATTCAATGCATGTAATGCATCGAGTATAATCAATACATATGAAGCATCGCTGTTTTAAGGCTTAACCGAATAAGTCGCGGATTTAAGCGTCTTAAAACATCAACACGTCTAGCCATCTTCGAGGGATCGTTTGGAAGCCTCATGGGCGAGCCATCTCATGGTCGATCACTCCATGTGGAAGAGTGGCGACGGTGATCACAGAGACGCTTCATTGGTCGTCTATCTTTTAAACTAGGCTGTCCGACCAAGCTAGTGAAGTTGGACGGACGAGATGGCTTAAGACCCTCATCTGCGACCGTTGTTGGAATATTAGGATTTAAAGAGGTGCGCAAGCATCACTCTTTGGCTTGATCGAACTCAAGCATGGGATCCAGTTTTTGGTGGGACTGATCAGTCCTACATGGAGGCGGCCCTTCAGTGTTCATGTCCATGCTGGCTCGTCTCGCGAAGGTGCGATCTAGGCCACTCAGTTTGACCGGCAAATGTGAGTGGTTGAGATCGGTTTTCGACAGAAATCCGTTGCCGCAAAGGAATTGGAAACCGCGTGACATGCCTACTTTGGGCGCGCGTTTCGAGGCGTTCGACCATGGTTAGCCTAGGCCGATCGGTCATACGTGTAGAAGGGCCCACAGTGATCATATTGACATGCTTGGGACCTTTTAAGTCTATATCTACACCCTCCATCCAAGATTGCGAAGATGGACGCTCGTGATCGATTAACGACACATGTAACATGCCGCAAACCCTAATTAGGGTTTTGTATAGTTCACGCCCGTGCAACTTCAACCGACCCGTTTAGCAAGATGCACTCCTCCTTTGGGGAGACCGATCGTGTGGGGCCCACGTTGGGCCGACGGTGAGCATGTGTGTACTTGTTCCACTGTCCTAGGTGTGATCTAAGCCATTCATCCATGCTTGCGAAGTTGGATGGTCGTGATCAATTTAAGACACCAGTGGTGTTTCCACGGCTTTTAAAGCATCACGCCAGCCATGTGTTGAGCAAACGTTTATTGCTCCATGGCTTGGTCGTGAGAGAGACGATCATGTAGGTGAAAATTGGGCCCGCCAGTGTGCATGCCAACGCTTCTCCGGTCAATCGCGGGACGATCCAAGCCGTCCAACTTGGCTTGCGAAGTTGGACGGTCGCGACTTCTTTGAGAATGTTTTTGACAGCCTTGCGCATACTAGACACTCCATACCAGCTCGACCATCCTTCTTCAGGGCTGGCGTTTGGTGGCTGTTTTGGGGGCATAACGTGTGTTCGACCGACCAGGGCATAAACGGGCCCGCTGGTGGTCATTGCGGTGATAGCCTGCTCCTTCTGAGGATCGTCTAGGCTGGTTAAATCATGCGGACAACCTGCGTGGTCGTGGTTGTTTCTGAGACTGACATGGGTAGTCCATATTTCCCTTAGGAAATATGCTCAATCGGGCTAGTATAACACATCGAGAGATGTAGCCTGTACGAGTGTTTCGTGCATGCCTCACTATTGACACTTGGAGATTCGTGTTACTCTGTTAAGAGCAATACTCAGTCGTCATGCCACACCAATAATGAGAGTTCTGCGGGAACATCACAGGAAATACAAGGCTAATCAAGCATTATAAATAATGCTAAAAATTCACAGGGTATTTGGGATTGTTGCTACATGCTCCAACCTGGATGAATTTTATATATTTAATTCACAGAAATATTTGGGATTGTTTCCACATGCTCCATTCTAGGTGAATTAATAAAGCGAAGAGGTACTCATCACTTATCAAACAACTTTATCCTCTGCAGGATGTCAGCGCATATATTTGGCTTTGCAATTTTAGCCTTTGAACCAAAATCCACCATCAACATTAAGTCCCCTTCCTAGCACATAATGGTTACACTATTGTGGGGTAGGCATTAGATGGTGACAACTAAAGATAAAACTTATGAGACAAAGTTAGATGTTACCAGGAGAGATGGGTCGTCCTGTCTTTGGAACATGTCACGTTCAAGAGGCATTCAGGTGAGCATTGAAACAGCTTCTGAAGCGAACGTGGAGGCGGCTTCTGGAGAGAGCATTGAAGCATCTTCTGAATCGAACGTGGAGGCGGCTCCTGGAGAGAGCGTTGAAGCAGCTTCTGAAGCGAACGTGGGTCCCAGAGAGAGCGTTGAAGCAGCTTCTGAAGCGAACGTGGAGGTGGCTCCTGGAGAGAGCGTTGAAGTAGCTTCTGAAGCGAACGTGGGTCCCGGAGAGAGCGTTGAAGCAGCTTCTGAAGCGAACGTGGGTCCCGGAGAGAGCGTTGAAGCAGTTTCTGAAGCGCACGTGGAGGCGGCTCCTAGAGAGAACGTTGAAGCGGTTCATTCTTCAGTTTGGTTTTCCCTTTACATGCTTCTTGATTGACCATCTCTTGTGTTGAAGAAGTCCTTGACTGATGGCGAAGGAATCTCATGCTGAGCGCATGACTTAGATGGTTCTGTCTTGCATGGTCGGTGATTTTACCATAATAAAGATATCGCTATCTCGCCTCCGTGAATCTATTACTTCTCCATGGGAAAATAAAATATACAGAAGTTCGGATTACCTCTGTCGGTAGTGGTTGTTGCTATAGTGAAGTTCAGGCACTTGTATCAACAGACGAACAACGGTTCTTAGCAGCAGCTTTGATCAGAAGAGACTGGCAGGGAGAGGCGTGATAGCTACGGGCACGAACTTGGCAGTCTTCATATAGTGGTAGAGCTTGTCTCTTTATTAGAGGGAGAAGCTAATGATGGAACCGATAACTTCCTTGATGTTGCCTCATAGAATGAAAAAGAGGGAGACAGTCCCCTGCCCATGAGTATCACTGATCCGTCGACTTGATAGATGTTGTCACACTGGGTTCATGAGGTCGTCTTTACGTCTGCGTTGCGTTTCATAGACATCTAGTAATATCACTGGCATTTGACAATACGTCTGCTCTCTTGAGCATATCCTCGTCTTTGGACATCTTGGAATGATAGCGTGCTTGCATCTCTCTAAATTCTCCATCTTTGAGATGGGCAATGCTAAGCAGTCCCCGGTCATACTCCTTTCCCATTATCATCTTCAGATCGTGTATTTGAGGAGTAGGGAAGTTCCTTTATGCGAATGACTTAACCTATGATGAAGCTCTTGACATGGAGAATCTGTATGTACCTCGTAAGACCCAGGTGCAATCTCCTTTGGTAACGCAGCTACTTCGGGAGACAAAATTATGAAAGAGTCTCTTATTGATGTTGCTGTCGTCGAGCCAGACATGGAACATCTTGGACGTTGTTTCATCATTGTGGAAGTCGTGCATATGGTACTGGAGTTGGAGTTGGCGATTTTGGATGCGTAGGATGTTGTATCTCGGTGGTTTTCCTCTTGCTGCTTCAGCGAAACTGCTTACAAAAGGACGAAGGTTGTATTACCTGTTGGTTGGATACATGCTTCCACGAACATCATGAGGCTCTTTATTAATGACAGGATTGTTCTTTCTAGCAGGACGGGTCGCAACTGCGTGTTTAGCAGCTTCACGGATGTCTGAAAGCGCAGGTTCTTCGACAAAGCACGATTGACAGGTACCGTCCTATTGATGCACAATTACACGACTTGTTGTTAAGTCACATTCGGATCGTGACCCCCCAGTGCCTGAATCCTGGACCTCTTGACGTAATCATTTGGATGTTCGCTGTTTCACTGAAGCATTCCTCTTAAGTCTGACAGAGTGATTCACCCAAGCTGCGGATTCTTTCTCGACATGATGATGCGGACATCGCTATCTTCTCGAGGATGCTCCATTGAGGTGTCGGCTCCAGTAGATCTGAAGATGTCCTAGGATCGCTCTTGTCCGGGCTGACATAATAGGCGAACCCTTTGTGATGATTTGGAGATGACAATATTCTTTGAATCTTCCGAAACGCTTCTTGTTGTAGTGCGGTCCAGACGAAACTTGCTTCTTTCTTCAGCAAGGGGGTGAATGAAGAAACGAGCGGGCTACCAGGTATAAGAGTTCACCTTGCCCATGAAGTTTTGGAGCTCCTTAATGGTTCGCGGCAACGGCATTGTGAGGATAGATTGAGTCTTGGATTTGACTACTATATCATCCACGTAGTCTCCAACTTGCTTATGCATCATGTCATGGAAGATTGCCGTCATAGCACGTCGATACGTCGCACCGGCATTCTTCAAACCGAATGGCATTACGGTATAATAAAAATTTCCAAGAGGGGTTTGAAAAGATGTCTTACTTGTATCATGCTCATACATCCTTATCTGGTTGTATCCGCTACATCCATCCATGGAGGAGAACATGTCGTGTCCGCTGGTGGCATCTACCAACATGTCGATGTTAGGTAGAGGAAAATCGTCATTGGGGCAGCATTTGTTCAATTCTCTGGAATCCACGCAACACTTGATCTGTCCGTTTTTCTCGTGCCTGAATTGCCTCGGAGATTGTTTGACCGGCTTGGATCCAGGTATGACGTGTATTGCAGCAAACGTCTCCGCCTGCTGATTCTTCGAGAGGTGTAAAAGTTCGCATAAACTTTCTACTAGAGAAACTGCTTCTTGATCCACCGACCTCTGGTTCATAGTGAAACTATTGACTTGAGGAGGATCGTTGCGAGGATCAGTCCCCATTTTAAAAATCTCTGTGACAGGAGAAACGCTCGTATCTGATGTCATCTTGACGAGGATATCGAGTAATGTCGTTTATTGTTGCTTTGATCAGGTCCATGTTCTTCGTGTGCATCTCCTGCACGTATTGAGGATACGGAGGTTGATGCTGGTGTATATCCATCAGATTTCCTTTGCCACGGCTTCGGAGGAGTCGCTCCAGGTCTTCACGTGTGATGAAGTTGGATGGATGGTCCCTTTCCCTTGGACGTTCCTGGTCCCTTTCTCTCAGACGCTCAGGAGCAACACGAGTTTCTTCGTCCATGTAGGCTCGCGCCGCTGAAGTACCTGCTCCGGATGCATTGAATGCGTTCCTTGTTGTCTCCAGGGGCTGTCGTGTCTCCTCCATCCCCTCGTCCTGACGGAGGATTGGTAGTTACTCTGGTGACGGCTGGAGGCGTTAGATTCGAAGAGATTCCGGGGTCCGCGGCTGCTCCGACTCTGGTGATAGGAGGTGTCACGCCCAAAGGAATATCTCCTCCTGCTCCGCTGGTGCTAGTGGTAGAGGACGTAACTCCATGAGATACATTGATCGTATTGAAAGGCTGCACGGTAACACCACTAATCAGGACATCAACGCCGAGAGTGTTGTCGGCGCTGGTTCCGTCGGGATTGGTTGCTGATCCAGACCTAAGATCCACCATTTTTGAAATCAGAAAAACTGAATTGGTATTGAGGAAATTGACTTCAAAACTGAGATATTAATCTCCCACTGTGGTCGCCAATTGTTTATGGGTGAAAACTGTTTCTGCGGTTTTTGGTAAATTTGGGTGTGTGTGGATGAGAAAAGAATCTAAACCCTAAACAAATACACTGCACGGGAGTGGTTTCTGATTCGAAAGGACAATCTGTACAATTCTGGCCTAAACCAAGAAATGGTCGTTCCAGACTTGTTTCGGTCACAAAGTGAAGGAGATGGGGTTGATCTTAGGGAGGGAAGCGAAAGAAGGTGTTGATAGTGTGAAGGTGTTGGCTTTTTATGACTTGTATCAGAAAGATGAACTGGCTTTCAAAAAATGTAAGCAATCAGCTCTGAGTGTTTGAATACGTTATATCAACCCTTGGTTTCTGTCTGTTTTGGAAATAAGGAGGAGAACCTATTTATATAAGCCATTGAGCATAACCCTCGTCTCTCGTGGGAAGTGGAGGAAGTGGAGTGATGGGATAGTGGGGTCGTGTGTTAATGTCACACGATCAGTCTTTGCCCACTTCTCCCATCATCACTAACCGTCCATGTCTTCCTGACACGTTCTTGTGATGGCGCGTTGCACACTGCATGCTGTAAACCGCCAGACCAATACCCCAGTAAGTATCCCCCAGTTTGTGACATGCTTGATGTCTCGAATGTGTGGATCGTGGGACCCACAGTAAGTAGCATGCGATGCTAGGCTAAATAACTAAGTTATTTAGGGAATTGATATTTATAAAATATCGTGTATATTCTATGCATGTAATGCATCGAGTATAATCAATACATATGAAGCATCACTGTTTTAAGGTTTAGCCGAATAAGTCGCGGATTTAAGCGTCTTAAAACATCAACACGTCTAGCCATCTTCGAGTGATCGTTTTGGAAGCCTCATGGGCGAGCCATCTCATGGTCGATCACTCCATGTGGAAGAGTGGCGGACAGTGATCACAGAGACGCTTCATTGGTCGTCTAGCTCTTAACCTAGGCTATCCGACCAAGCTAGTGAAGTTGGACGGACGAGATGGCTTAAGACCCTCATCTGCGACCGTTGATGGAATATTAGGTTTTAAAGAGGTGCGCAAGCATCACTCTTTGGCTTGATCGAACTCAAGCATGGGAGCCAGTTTTTGGTGGGACCGATCGGTCCTGCATGGAGGCGGCCCGTCAGTGTACATGTCTATGCTGGCTCGTCTCGCGAAGGTGCGATCTAGGCCACTCAGTTTGACCGGCAAAGGTGAGTGGTTGAGATCGGTTTTCGACAGAAATCCGTTGCCGCAAAGGAACTGGAAACCGCGCGACATGCCTACTTTGGGCGCGTGTTTCAAGGCGTTCGGCCATGGTTGTCCTAGGACGATTGGTCATACGTGTAGACGGGCCCACAATGATCATGTTGACATGCTTGGGACCTTTTAAGTCTATATCTACACCCTCCATCCAAGCTTGCGAAGATGGACGCTCGTGATCGATTAACGACAATGTAACATGCCGCAAACCCTAATTAGGGTTTTGTATAGTTCACGCCCCTGCAACTTCAACCGATCGGTTTAGCAAGCTGCACTCCTCCTTTGGGGAGACCGATCGTGTGGGGCCCACGTTGGGCCGGCGGTGAGCATGTGTGTACTTGTTCCACGGTCCTAGATGTGATCTAAGCCATCCATCCATGCTTGCGAATTTGGATGGTCGTGATCAATTTAAGACACTGGTGGTGTTTCCACGGCTTTTAAAGCATCACGCCAGCCATGTTTTGAGCAAACGTTTATTGCTCCATGGCTTGGTCATGAGAGAGCCGATCATGTAGGTGAAAAGTGGGCCCGCCAATGTGCATGCCAACGCTTCTCCAGTAAATCGCGGGACGATCCAAGCCGTCCAACTTGGCTTGCGAAGTTGGACGGTCGCGACTTCTTTGGGACTGTTTTTGACAGCCTTGCGCATACTAGCCACTCCATACCAGCTCGACCATTCTTCTTCAGGGCTGGCGTTTGGTGGCTGTTTTGGGGGCATAACATGTGTTCGACCGGCCAGGGCATAAACGGGCCCGCTGGTGGTCATTGCGGTGATAGCTTGATCCTGCTGAGGATCGTCTAGGCTAGTTTAATCATGCGACCAACCTGCGTGGTCGTGATTGTTTCTGAGACTGACATGGGAAGTCCATATTTCCCTTAGGAAATATGCTCAATCAGGTTAGTATAACACACCGAGAGATGTAGCATGTACGGGTATTTCGTGCATGCCTCACTATTGACACTTAAAGATTCGTATTACTCTGTTAAGAGCAACACTCAGTTGTCATGCCGCACCAATAATGAGAGTTCTGCGGGAACATCACAGGAAATACAAGGCTAATCAAGCATTATAAATAATGCTAAAAATTCACAGGGTATTTGGGATTGTTGCTACATGCTCCAACCTGGATGAGTTTTATATATTTAATTCACAGAAATATTTGGGATTGTTGCCACATGCTCCATTCTAGGTGAATTAATAAAGTGAAGAGGTACTCATCACTTATCAAACAACTTTATCCTCTGCAGGATGTCAGCGCATAAATTTGGCTTTACAATTTTAGCCTTTGAACAAAAATCCACCATCAACACATGTTTACCCTTGATTGACCATCGAGGCAGTTGTATGTTGTATATTAGTTTTTTATTTTTTTTCTCTTCACCCAGGTACTATCTTTCCAACTTTGCCTCGTGTTATTTTTCTTTTGGTACTGCTCTTTCACTAGAAACATTAAGGACAATGTTAGATTTAAGTTTGGGGGGTGGGGAAGAACTTTTAGTTAGTTTAATTTTTGAAACTTCTAGCGTCACATAGTATTCGGTTAGCTAAGTTTACATATTGTTTCTCACCGAAAAGATGGAAATTGGAATTGCTAGGGATAACATTCTGCTGAGATATTAGAGAAAAAGACATTGAGATCTTTGACATTCAGGAGAGAACTTGTACCTTTTAGAGGGTAATCGTGATGGACCTAACCATCCATGATGGAAAGGCAATTATGCCAGAAGGAAATGCCAGAAAGACAAAGCAACCTCACAATATAGTCTTAGTTACTGGATTACGACTCTCTCTCAGTAGAAATTTTTCATCATCAACAAGCGGAGCGACATCAAAATCAATGAAGAAGTTGAAGACATTTAAGGTTTAGAAGCAACAATAGAAAAGCAGAATTCAAAATCAAAGTTTAAGACTTAGTTACAAGAAGTTATAAGAGTGAAGGAAATCAAACGATGTAAGTTGTTGAAGTTCATGATACCAAGACGATACAGGTTGCGAAGATCCAAGTGCTAAAGTCCTTCTTCCATGGCCATGTTAATATTAGTCTTGTTATTACTGTGTTTCCATAAAAAAAACAAAAAAATGTACATTTGAATTTTGTTGTTAGTTTTTGTTCAATAAGGCCATGGGGAAGAGAAATCTATACACAAGTTTCAAGCAAGAAGAAGAAATTAAGGAGAAGAGTTAATTGTCAAGGTTTTACGAGGTTTGAGAGTTTATCATCAACAGTTGAAGCCGAAGAAGACGTTGTTTCTACTGAGCACTATGACAGTCGAAGAGAGATGCATATTGGTTGCTTTGTTAGTCCGCTTTCCATCTGGCACAAGATCTTTCTAGCACTGGTTCAACTCATCGCACGTAATTTGTCCAGCTGTGTAGCAGATGTACCTCTCATCTTTATCTCTCTCCTAATATTATCTTGTTGTAAAGCGGATGCATCTTACAATGTTTATCTAGATGTGTAGCGTATATCTATTTATCTAGCAGTATTGCGGATGTGTCTCCCTGTTTCTTATTCAGCTTTAGAGATGATACCTTTAATTTCTCTGGCATTCTAGTTACTTGGAGTTAGGTTGAGAATATGTATGTCCTCATAGTTCTTTGGATACTCGTGACCAATTAGAAGTCAGGTTTTGTGGGTACACCTCTGATAAACCCTCCCGAGACTATAACTCGGCCACTAGGGACTCCTAGGGGGTTCAAAGGCTTGTTGCACATGCTAAGTGCAATCGCGATGTCTACGACAGTGAGTTAGGAATTTTATTTTCTAGATTAGATTTGCTCTAGGACTAGCAAATAATAAGTTTGGGGGTATTTGATAGACACATTTTTGTGTCTGAACTGTCCAAAATGTTTGTATTGTTGGAACTCGATTTTTGTACTAATATTGTGTTTTTATGTATTTTTAGGTATTTTTGGAAATAATTTTTTTTTTGGAAAAATCGGCTCGAAAATTTACGCGGAGCACCCCCGGAGGACAACTGCTAAACGAACTCTCAGTTTAGATAAGGGGCACTCAGTTACTAAGGGGCACCTTCTTCACTATTTGCACCCCAGGCCGCCATCTGCTATTCACACCCCTACTTTGCTAAGGGGCATCTCTTCTTCACGTACAAACTGTTTTGGCGGGAAAAATGATGTTTCAACTGTGGAACTTTTGGAGACAATTTTGACGGGATTTCTGTTCGAGTTCTTCGTGGGTTTGGATTGATATCCACCTGTTTCACCGAAACAGGGTTGGTATATGGGTCAGATTCGATAAGGGAGGCAGATTTCTTCATATCTCGGCAAAACAGGGACATGGAATTCTGTTGGCGTTCCCGTGTTTTGTGAGTGATTCACAGAGGTTGGTGTGTGGCTTCAAGGAGTTTTACTACAACATAGACTATGTCTCAGCGTGTTTAGAGGATGCAGGCGCGTGGAACTGATAAGAAAAGGAACTTTCCTTCGACAAACATGGCAATTATAGCATCGGATATTCTTTCCTTGTATTTGGGGGATATGCTTTGAAGGGGAGAATATTTTGTCGGAGGATTTCATTCTTTAACAGTGGAGAGAGCATTGACAATTCATCGGACAACAGAGAAGACTTTTCGTAACTGGCAGTGAAGAGTAAATGATAGAAGATTATTCTCGGAATTTATTATGAGAAGATACAGAGATTATCGCAGCCTGTTGAGTATAAAAAGGGTTCTGGAGATCATATGGGGGGCTATCGAGAGTTTAGGGAGGATTGGGAGCATTTTAGAACGTCACAAAGCTAAAAATTCAGAGTTGCAAAGAATCGCCATTTTCTGCTGATGTGAAGAACACCAAGAACATAAGACGCACAAGAGACAGTCGTTTTCCTACAGTGACAACGACAGTTAGCTTTTATCGTTCTCTGTAACAGTTCGATTTGTAACACATATAATTGTTATAAACCCGGTTTTCAATTATTTTCTCTCATTTTCATCATTTGTAAACACTTTGAGCAATGAAATCAACTTTTGAGCGTGTTTCCCACATGATGAGCGGCTAAAGTTCCCGGTGACCAAGGCAACGGAGGAAACTATTCTCTTATGCATGATTGGTAATTTTCTTTTATAATTTCAATTATTATTAATTTAATTCACTAAGATCACTTTAATATATGTTTTTATGAGATGAAAATGGTTTTCTTAATTAGTTGTGAATCAATTTGATGTCTTATGCCTAGAAATAATTCTTTGATAATTCATGCTTAGGGATTACAATTTAATGTTTGGAAACCTTACATATTAGTGAATTAATGCGAAAAAGGGCTTAATAATAATTCTTGAAATAATTTTTTATCGACCAATCAGTTAAAGGAATAGTGGAATCCGGAGTTTTGATCTAGTTTTAAAATCTTGGTATCACTTTATTTTAATTTATCTTTGTTTGGCTTAGAAATTTAATTTAAAAATCGAACCTTCACAAGTCTCAACGAACTTTTTACTAAAACAACTTTGAAAACCATCATTTCTCATATTGACACAGCTCACAGATTCCTACCTGTTCGATTGCAGCTTAATTTGAGAAATTGAGATATAACTCCTGGATACCTTTTCGTGATTGAGTCTGACTGTCTAGTTGATTCTCTTGGAATTGTATTGGAGTTTTCCATACAGATTGCCGAATGAAATATTGGGTGTGGTTGTTAGACCCCCGCTTTTTTACCTTTATATACATAACAGACCCTAAAATCTCGAGAAAATATTTACAATTAATTCTTTTTTCTTCCCTACCAAGGTACGAATTATTCTCTATTTTATTTTTCACGCGGATTCTGTTAGATGTAAAACCTCCCCCAAACAAGATATTCATTCCTTATCTGCTATATAATTCCATAAGTATTCAAAAATTCTCGTAACTCTTCACCATCCTGTTTTATCAAAAACCATATATTCCAGCCCAACTTGATCCAATCAAACTCCAATACCATCCCAGTTTAGCTCTTATAAGTCCAGCTCCAGCCCAACAAAATTTGGCAATTGAATCTCCATAAAATACGCCCAAAAATCAAACCATAGTTTTGCTTTTTCGCTGCTAGTTTTCCTGCCAAAATTCTAAATTAGAAATGTGGAAGAAGATGGTGTCCCCTTATCAGTTCCGATGTCCCTTTAGAAATTGGGGTGCAAATAGCAATTTCCTAGGTGCCTTTATCAACTCTTCCGGATGCCTTTAACACAATTCTGGGGTGCCTTTAGTAATTTTCTCCGGAGGTTTAAATACCACTTTTCGAGCAACTTTTTCCACAAGAGTTTATTTCTCCAAAAACACCTACATAAAAATAAACACCATAATAAGTACAAAAATAAGCGCAATCAATATGTAGAATTGAGATAAACAAGACATAAGAATGTGTCTACCAACTATAATCACAAGAGAAGGATTTTCTTGGACATTAACAAGCTTACTGGTAGGTTTTCAGGATTACATATATATAATAACCGCAATCACATGGTGTCTAACTAGTAGGCAGAGACAATTACGGGTCGAACCCATAGGGAGTGGTGGAAAATAGTGTAATCGACTAACCAATCAAGATATGGATTTTTGATTTTTAAAAAGAATAAAAACAAAGAAAATAAACGAAAATAATAAAATAAATCCAATGGAATAGTCAGTAACCAGGATATGTAGTATCCACCATTATGTCTTTTCAATTATTGAAATGAAATATAATTCATGAATACTTATTTATTATTTTTTCTATCGACATCAACTATTATAAGTATTAGAATCACAAATATCACTCAGACACCCTAAGCACGGTACATTAAAAGAATAAACCCAAGAATTCACCGTCAAATTGCTTAGCGAGAAAGTTATACGAAACTAAATAGAGGTTCACAAATAATACCTGCCTATTCTAAGCATACCCCATCAAAGGATTTAATCCAATCATAGAATATCAAATAAGTAGAAAAATATATTTGTGACCTTAACAATTAAGCACAAAGGTTTACAAAACCGGTGAAGCAACAACTCATATTTCGATTAATCAATAAACAATATCAAGAATTAATTTATTCAAATCAAAATAGTTTTTTTTTCTCAATTAATCAATCTAAAATAGCCTAATACTCCATGTGGTTTCAACCAAAAACCCTAGTCACAAAAATTCTAGCAAGACACCGCAATGGGTTTCTTAAAATCCATTAAAAAAATAAGTCAAGATAGAGAGATTAAACCGAATGAATCGTCGTCTTCTCTTCTCTTTCTTATACTCTAATATTTGCCGCAACACTCTTCTTCTCCTCTTTGGCTCTATAGCCGCAATCCTCTTCTGTCAAACGGCCATGTAGCCGACGGCCTCCTGTTGTCGACACTCTTCTTGTTATTATCAAATGAAAATATTATATAGTGGTGTGAGAAGTCAGACCTAGAAAATCTCTGCCAAGGCCCAGTCCACCTACTTCTAAATTCAGGTCCACAACGTCACTTGCCCTTTTGAGACTGATTTCCAAATCTGATCACAACACCACTTTCTCTACCGATCCAAATCCGGTCACTTTCGTCAGCTGGTGGTAAATAACTCAACCACCCAACTTCAAAATTCAGTATCTTTCCCAAGTCTTGACCATAACACTCTCCTAGGCCTTCCCAAGTACGGCCACAAAGTAACTTCCAATTCAGTGATCATCGAAGTTTCTTCAACATCACACTGCCTGCACTGCCCTGACCATATCCTCACTGTGCGAATACTATAAACCCAATTCCAATCCGAGTTCAGAAATCCCCAGTGTTGATGGATGTTTTTAGCTTAGGGCGAAAACTGTAAAAGTCTGTCTACCTGACCCGGCATCAGAAGTAGTAGACCTTGATATATCTATATTCCGCAGGGAATTTGGAGAATATATCAGAATCTGATAAGTGCATATGTGTCTCTTCATATTATATTGAAACTCAAGCTCCTAGATGAATTGTTCACTAGTACAGAGCCTAATGAGTATTTAAGCTCCTAGCTGCATTACTCGCTAATGCCGGAGCCTGCCGAGTATTTATCTTATGCTATGTTTCCCAGCTGAACTCTCAATGTTGGCATGACATGATGACTAATGTTCACTCGCAACAGAGTAGCACAAATATCCCGAAGGGTCAGTATTGAGATCTGCATGAAAGTACTCACACAGGTTGCGCCACTCTCTGATAAAGAGATTTTTCGTGTCAACGCGTTTTTTAATTAAAAGTTAGCACGATCGACGCGCTTAAATTCCTTAGGAAAAATCTAGACTGTCCATGTCAGTCTTACAGAGCAATCGCGGCCACACGATTTGGCCACACAATTCAACAAGCTTAGCCTCTTCCCAGCGGAACTAGGCAATCACCATGATGACCACCAGAGGACCTACTAGCATCCCAGCCGATCAGATTCCCTTTAGTTCCCACGCAACGCCCCTGAACGTTAGCCAGAACATGGGTGATCGCGCTGTTGAAAAAGGAGCTCGAACGAGCTAAGACCGACCATAACGGTCTCAAATTCATCACATCCGCCCAACTTAGCTAGCCTAGTTGGACGGTTTAGATCTTCCTTTGAATGATCAAAAGGGTGCTAGCGTGTTCACCGGCGACCCAACTACATCCCTAGTTGATCGACCTGCCCATGGCAGGCAAATAGCGTATCAAACCGATTGCTCAAAGTAGGGTGAACGCGCTGTTTTAGAAACCATAAAGTTGCATTGCGGCAGCGCGCTTCTGTCGCAAATCGATCACGTCTGTTCATCTTCGCCTTCCAAATTGAATGGATTAGATCCAATTTTAGGTAGCCCAGAAGACGTCAGCATGCTCACCGGCAGCCCGCCTTTGCACCTGACCGATCGGCCTGTTCAAACCAATGTCTAATGCCCTGAATCGATCGTCCAAAATAAGGTTGGCCGCACGGCTTTTAAACCCTAATTTGAATCAATGGCAGTATGCAACTGCCGCAAGTCATCTCGTCCATCCAACTTCGCTAGCCTAGTCGGATGGTCTAGATTTATTTTCAGGAGGCCAATAGGGTAATACCGTGATCACCGTCCACCCCTCCTCCACAGGGAACGATCGGCCAAGTCATGGCTTGTCCATAGGGTTCCCAAACGATCACTCAAAGGTGGCCATTCGCGTTACTTGTATGATTCAACAACAGTCATTAACTGTCGCATATCGTCTCATCCACTCGACTTGGCTAGCCGATTTAAGCGGTCCAGATTTAACCTGGATCGAACGATAGGATTTGAGAATGGCTACCAGTCGCCACTCTCCTATAGGGACTGATCGGCCAGCCTCATACACACGCGCATGGCTCATACCAGATCCCTGAAAATGGTCGGTCACGCTCTTTTTAAGACGTTCAACTCGCGACTAATTTGGACGAGCTCTAAAACAACGATGCTTCCTGCACATCGATTATGTTTAGCATCTTGTTTAAAAGAAATGCTTCATGTGCATAAATTATAAACGATGCTTTATAAATATTGATTCCACAAATAATTTTATTATTTGACCTAAAAGCACTATATACTGCTCTAAGCTGTGAGTCTCACGATTTGACTCGTTCAACAACCTGTTATATATATTTTCCTACAAAATACTCGAGACATCAAACATGTCACAAACTGGGGGATGTTCACTGGGGTATTGGTCTGGTGGTTTACGGCGTGCGGCACGCAACGCGCCCATTACGAGAAAGTGTCAGGAAAGGGCGGGCGGTTAACAATAATAAGAGAGTAGTAGGTGAAAGGGTGATCGGTCTTCCCTCATAATGGAAACGTGATGATCACCACCTTTCGCACAACCCCACTTCTCCACTACTTAACTGCTTCCACTTCCTACGAGATCAGGGTGAGCTCAATGACTTGTATAAATAGGTTTTCAACCTTTTCAAAAGTAACACAAGTGTTATCAACACAAGTATCCAGAAAACACCGAGAACTGATAAGCTTACATTCTGCAAGCCAGTTCCACATTCTGATACAAGTCATAAAACAGCCACACCTTCACAATTCAGCATTTTGATCTCAAACACTTTCTTCGCTTCCCTCCCTAAAATCGACCCTTCTCCTTCACTTTGTGACCGAATTCAAACCAAATTCCATATGAAATGGAAGACAACAACAGCACCACCTGCAATCAATCCATGCCAAACTCCCATTTTTTTTCTGCCATCTGACATTAACCCAATCGTCACCTGCAAACCAAATATCATTTGACTAAAAAATTAAGATTTACCACTGCCTGTGTTCACCTCCACCACCAAACATAGACTGTTGTTGATGTTGTACCACACATGCGCATCTCTAGCAATCTGGTACATAGTGTAGATCGAACACATAACACCAGTTATTCTTCAATTGACTCCTTGGCTTATATTCATCTTCATTACTAAACCATCACGAACTCAAGCTTTCCCTGTCTCATAAGCTTCCAAAATCCCAAATTCCATGTTCGTTTTCGTTTGCAGATCATTAATCAACGCCAAAAATGGGTAAAACCCATCTCTACATTATCAACCCTTATAATCTCCTTCTCGATCCATTTCAATTACAACCCTATTTCGTATCCATGCAAATCCCCAATTCAGTTGTTGCTGTAGATGGTAGATACACCCCTGCTTGCATATATTTCAGTCACTAGAACAATCAAAAGCATGAGAAATTGATGTCACTGGATTGTGTTACAACTCTCTCTAATCTTCGATATCCATATAATATCTCCATCCTGCTCATGAAAACGTTTCTAACTGCATCTAATTGGAGAAATGTAAACGCTCTGCTTGGATCCATTTTCTATGATACGAACACAAGTAGCTGGTCGAGATTTGGTTGTGTATTGATAAATAAGAAATTATGTCTTAGATGCTTGGTGTATGGTGGGGAAGTTGACACGTAACACTTTCATTCCCATTTGTTCCTAGTCCGTAGAATAATAAGATGGTGCACCGACATGAGTCAAAGACTTGGAATCTCACAAACTCATTAGTTAAGCTGCCTCTGGGTGCCGTGAGAGCACCAGCATTAGTTGCTTTCGTTTCAAACTGCTCTTGGCTTTTAGTTTAACCACCTATTCGTTAGGATGATCAGAATTTCTTGTAACTCCTACAAAGTGACTAAAACAATGTTATTAGTCCAATAACGAGTCCTAGATATGTAGTTATGGGTGTAAATGTGTCGCACTTACGTGTTTATCAAATTACCCCACACTTACATTTTGCTAGTCCCGAGCATAAAAAAAACGAAAATATATCCGCTCTACATCTAGAAAAATATCCGCCCAACAGCTGGATAAAGAGTAACATCCGGAGATAAATATCCGCTCAACAGCTGACCATGTCATGCAAATTCTTTAAGACCCGCTCAACAGCTATATGCATTTATTTTTTTTGAAAAATCATAATAAAATTGGGAACCTATAAAAATCTAAAGGCTTAACCACTCCCCCATACTTAAACATTACATTTTCCTTAATGTAATTGAGTCATCCAACATAGAAATTAAGATGGAAAATTCCTAAAATGATATGCAAAAAGTAAACAAATAAAAATAAAGAAGAACATGGATATACCTATTGGAATGTACATAAAGGATCCCCACACACTAATAAACTGAAAATTTGGCGATCAACCCAAAATACAATATTTACAAATGACAACTTCATATTTATGTTATGATACCTGGAAGAAGGTGAACCTATCAAAAATAAAAAGTCACCCCAAAACCTGGTTTTTACTTCACATGGAAGTGACTATAGAAAAAAATATGGAGATAATATTGGGATTGGGTAATATCAACTGGTTCATGCACGATGTTGGGAATAGGCAAATCCTCTGGGTACTTGGATGCAAAGTAATCCAACAAAACCTTAGAAGCACACAATTCTAAGGCTAAATTAGGTAACTTTAGGAAGTCTGGGGGTCTAGAAACAACCTCTAAGTCGGGTGAACGATCTTGTGAGATAGATTCATCCATTGAATTAGGAAAATCATGTACATGGTCATCTATATATTCTGTCTGGAACAAAAAGTCACTACAAGACCGATCATTATCAGCATATAATCTTTGACATTCCAGAATTCTCAATCTTTGTTCCAAACTAGGCGGTGTGTGTTTGTAATACTTCACATACATCGTTTTAGGTGATTGCTGACTTATCATGTTCGAAAAATTATCTTCATAGCTCTGAGGTTGATACTCATCTGAATAACCATCCATATCGAAATGACGTGGGTTCCAAGTTCCATACCTGAGACGATTATAAGCACAATTTTCCTTGTATCATGGCCCATACTTGTATTCACCAAGCGTCATCTTAGATGACGTCTCGTGCAAAGAATTCATCATTCTAAAAAAAAAGTACCTGAAACTAATTTTTAAAACACAAAACAAGTCAAAAGGAAAAATAAATCCTAAAATAAAACAAAAATATTGTACAAAAAAAATAAATAATAAAGAAAAACTAATTACAAGATCAAAAATACTAATTACAATATTCCACAACCGCTCCCAGGCAGTGACACCAAAAGTTGGTAGGTTTTCGAGATTACATGTATATAATAACCACAATCGCACGGTGTCTAACTAGTATACAGAGGCAAGTACGGTCGAACCCACATGGAGCGGTGGAAAATATTGTAACCAATACTCCTAATCGACTAACCAATCAAGATATGAATTTATGATTTTTAAAAGGAATAAAAACAAAGAAAATAAACTAAAACAATAAAATGAATCCAATGGAAAAGTCGGTAACCATGGTTTGTAGTATCCACCATAATTTCTATTCAATTACTGAAATGAAAATAATTCATGAATATTTATTTATTGTCTGTTCTATCGACATCATCTATTATAAGCATTAGAATCGTAA
This sequence comes from Papaver somniferum, assembly GCF_003573695.1. Classification (NCBI taxonomy): domain Eukaryota; kingdom Viridiplantae; phylum Streptophyta; class Magnoliopsida; order Ranunculales; family Papaveraceae; genus Papaver; species Papaver somniferum. Next base: position 48,720,931 of record NC_039364.1, read on the forward strand.
ATATCGCTGGGACACCCTAAGCACGGTACACCAAAAGACTAAACCCAAGCATGCACCATCAAATTGCGTTAGCGAGAAAGTTCTGTTTGAGCATTGCTCGGTCGAACTCCAATGTGTTGCTATCTCAAGCATGTTTGTCAATGTTAGTGATCAAAACTATATGTCTTGATTTCTAGTTTACTTATGACTAAGTCTCGGTCTAGGATAGTTAGGTATAGTTGAGTTCCAGACTCCATGGCGATTATCTTACGAAGACGAAGAACTACTCAAGGAACCAGTGGAACTTCATTCGACCAAAAGGTATGTAGAGACTTGAACTCATCTGTCACTTAAAAGTCTATCTACTCTATCTCCTACTCTTGAGACAAAAGTCGTATAAGTATGATAGTTTTCATACATACACATTTGCTATTTCGAGCCGAGTTTACTCGCCTATATTTTTCTCTAAATATGTGTTGGTAAGCTTTTTCTTTAACCATTTTCATATTTACCCATGACGAAAGTCATGATGACGTTTCAATCTTGAAAATAGCTTTGATGACGATAGTCGATTCTTTTTGTCTAACGACTATTATAACATTATAGAAGAATGTTTCAATGATTGAAATGTGGAGTTCAGATTACGTAACCAGCTATGGATATAAGCATATATAGTGTTTTCGCACATTAGTGTATAAATCCATGTGCCGGAAACCAAGTGCGTGCATATGTGTGCATGCGGTATTGGTGAAGGAGACAGGTTAGGTACGCGTACCCGTACGCGTACTGGCGGAAGTTTTCATACCGAAAATTTCTGCTGTAGTTTGTGAAGTTTGAAAACTGAAAACCAGTCACCTAGGTATGCGTACCCGTACGCGTACCCACAGAAGTTTTTAAACCGAAAATTTCTATGAGTTTCCAAACTCAATTCCGATATCTATGGTACACGTACCCGTACGCGTACCTAAGTCGGTTATATTTCTCAAATCGGTAGTTTCGTGAACTTAAACAATAAATCAATAAGGAATGCAATCTTTGCAAACCGTGGCTATATTGTTCATGAATTGATTCAAGTGAATCAAACCGATTTTGTTTCAATCGTGTCTATGTAAAGATCTAAGCAATTGAACTAGTTCTTATGAGTCATTTGAACTAGTTATGAGAAAGATGAATACGGTTAATAGAAAGTGCTCATATGGCTAACCATTGGTTAACTATTTGTGAACCGACTAAGTGTACACATTTAGGTACGGTTACTCAAACCTAAATGAATACATTTCATTTGTATGTGAGACAAGCTAAGTTTCGATAACGGTTGAAAGATATTAGCTTGGATAAGTCAGGTTTTTCATCTAACGGTAAATATTGAATGCTTTGTTACCAAGTTAACTTAGATTGCAAACCCTGATTTGAAAACTATATAAGGGAGACGTCTAGCAACTGGAAAAACTAATCCCCACACCTCCTGTGTGATACTAGTTGGTTTGATAGAGTCGATTCTCCTTTAACCGTAGGTTTCTTCTCGAGACCTTGTTGGTTAACGACTTAAAGACTTCATTGGGATTGTGAAGCCAGACGAAACTACTTCTCTTGTAGTTGAGCGATATGATCTTGCCATTTTCTATCGAACGAGTTCAATTGAATTATTGACTTGAGATTATATCTCCGATAGGGAAATATAAAAATAAATCACAAACATCTTCGTCTCATCGTTTGTGATTCTGTAATATCTAGTTTCGCTACCATACGATTTAGATTATTGTGAGGTGATTGATAATACTAGGCTGTTCTTCGGGAATATAAGTCCGGTTTATCAATTGGTTCCTGTTCACCTTGATTTTTATTAAAAGACGGAACAAACTCGTAGGTTTATCTGTGGGAGACAGATTTATCTATTATCATAGACTTTTCTGTGTGATACAGATTTTTTTATTAAAGTCTTCGACTTTGGGTCATAGCAAATCTTGGTTGTGGGCGAGATCAGCTAAGGGAATCAAGTGCGTAGTATCCTGCTGGGATCAAAGACGTAAGGAGTGCAACTGTACCTTGAATCAGTGTGATATTGATTAGGGTTCAACTACAGTCCAGACCGAAGTTAGTTTGTAGTAGGCTAGTGTCTGTAGCGGCTTAATACAGTGTGATATTCAATCTGGACTAGGCTCCGGGGTTTTTCTGCATTTGGCGTTTCCTCATTAACAAAACTTCCGGTGTCTGTGTTATTTCTATTCCGCATTATATTTTGTTATATAATTGAAATATCGCAGGTTGTGCGTTGTATCGATCAATTGTGAAATCCAACTTTTGGTTGTTGATTGGAAATTGATTGATCCTTGGATATTGGCCTTTGGTACCATCCAAGTTTATATCTCTCTTGTATTTGATAAAGACTCGCAGATTTCTATTTGTTTGAGTATAGATCAAATCAAGAGATACAGATATTAACTCCTTGATATACTTTTTATTAAGATTGGGTCTGACTGTCTAGTTGATTCTCTTAAAAGTATAATAGAGTTAGTCCATACAGATTGCTAATCAAAATATCGGGTGTGGTTGTTAGACCCCCGCCTTTTCAATTGGTATCAGAGCACGCAAACACGCTTAAAGACCTTATCAGTCTGTGTTTGTAGCGATCTGACTCTGTGGACAATAGTGATATCTCTGACTTCGCAAAACCAGATTCAGAATCCTCCTGATACTGTCCATAGTTCCGAAACTTCCAAGAATTCTCTCATATCTCTCCCTCTGTCAGAAACCTATGTCAACTGGGAAAATCTCCTAGATGATCAAATGGATGAACTTTCATATGAAAGTGACTCAGACGAGGGATGAAAAACTTCATAACATTCTCATATGGATGTCAAAGGAAGTAATCAAGCCTATTCCTCCCTGGGACAATAACATCACAGTCTCAAATTCCAAGGAGTAATGTGATAAGTCCGGCCCTAGTTATACATATGATACTAACTCCTTCTATAATCATAGAAGAAAAAATGTCATATGGACAACTAAGACGTTTGATGCTCCAGTGAAGAGAAAAAGACGTCAAAGGAAGAAGGATCCCTCAAGTAAGGATGAAATATCACCGGCTGGCAAGAATCACACGGTGTCCAAAATGACGAATCTCGATCACATACACGTCAACAATCATGCTTCAGATTTAAGAACCAGTATAAATAATATTAAGAGGAAAATCAAAAATTTGAGGAAGAAAGCATTTTCAGGTATGCCTTATTCTCCGTGCAATAATTCTTCTGAAATTAATTCCCTTTGTAACTCAGAGAAGGAAAACGATGATGACACACTCTATCTACAACTTGACCAGTCTCGATGTGCATTCTCGTTTCCTTATCATGAGGATGCACACAGAATTCAAGATGCAACTCGTCTTGAATGGTTGTTGTATTTTTTTCTGTTTGGTTCTTTAGGTTGATGTTTTCTAAGAAGAATTTTACTCTAGCTTTCCTTTCTTAATGAAGCACAATTGATCCTTAAAAAATCTTGAGAAAATCATGATTTGTTGAAATTTTCAGTACTCCTCCTTTTAATTTAAAAATTACCTTGACATAGCCTTTTATAAGGCTTCTGTGCTTAGACGGTTTTTGAACCTGGTTCATAACTGTGAGCGTTTGCATACCTGACCCATTACCGAACTTTACTGGTATAACCCTAGGGTTTCACTATATGTACCTTCACAAGAGATTATCTTCCTTTGCCGAACTAGTATATATCAAGAAAATCTTCAGGATATATATAGATAATGGTGCAAACTATGGAAGGATGCAAGAAGGAAGTTGAGAATGAAAACAACATTGCTTAGTTTTATGAGAACCTTGTTCTTATAAATTGTTATCATGCAATTGATCATGTAGACAAGAAACTAGTTCAATTATCACAACAACTGGTTGGAAATCTTCTTCAAGATTTTGAAGTTCTACGTAAACAGTTCGTGATCGCCAGAAAGAATCTCGAGTTCGTGAGGATCAAGCTGAAGGAAGCTAATGAAGAACTGGCATGTGTTCGAAATCTGATAGCAAGTCTTAGATAGATTTCTTATGTTATCTAGGAAACTTCTTAAGAGAATTTTATTATTGTCTTTGTTTAAGAAGGATAACTAGGGTTTGGAATAGCCATTATTGTGAGTACACATAGCTACGTCCAACGTTTTCATCTTGCAATATTTTTAGATTTATTTATTTAAATTCTAAAGTTGATTTGGAAGATGATGAATGCAGTACTAATCTTTATGGTTTTATATATTGGAATGTGTTATGGGATATGTGTGTTTGCGTCCGTGAACTATTATTGTCCCATACGATGTCAAAAGTTATCTCTTTTATATATCGATATGCAAGTATTAATATAAGATCGATGAACTTTGGAGAAACAAAAATTAAGCCTATTATGTCATTTATTGATGGAAGATAGGTTAAAATATTTTGTTAACAAAGATTAGTCTATTATAAATCATTATGCAAATAGTGATGAAAATAGAATGAATCTTTGTATATGCCACGGTATTTATCTTTCTTTGATCCATATTTTATGTGTATACTGCAATGCTCAATGACAAGCACGTATATGCTACATTTTATACCCATATTTGTATTGGTTAGGACTCTACATTTTGGCTAATGACATTGTTTAGTGCTTTTGTAGAAAGTACAACCAAATTCTGCTCTTCCGGAATATAAACGTCTAAAGTAGAAGCTGAGTAGCGTTTGCCGTGAAAACAACCTAAATGTTAGTCAAGGACCAAGGCTCCAAAGAAACAGGGTTAACCTTATAAGTGCCTCTGTGGGTCAGACCACCTAACGGCTAACGCATCAAGATGGTGGACGACTTGGCAACGCTCTAACCACATTCTTCGTGGAATGTCTTCAGCCTCTTAACATCAATTTTGTGGTGTCAAGTTCCACATTTCACTGTTATCGAGTAATGGAGGGGAAAGAGTGAAGACGCTCATGATTGCATGCCACTGGAGTTTGAATCAATCATCATCAGCTCAAGCCTCCATGAAATCTGACCGTGAATGCTCGAAAGAATAGCAGAGGGAGTGATGGGTTGTATCTGTAATTGACTGGATGAACGTAGGGGAATCTCATGGGCTGTGCAGAATTAAATTGGAGTTTGTATGGGTGACTCAGTATTAGCTTTTGCAAGCAGCAAGGAGATGTTTTAGATGATCAGGGAGACAGTGGTGATTTCAATTGTGCAGTCGATGGCAATGGAATCTGGATGAATTGTTTGTTCAAGTCAAGTGAGTATGTTGTGTTTGGGACATTGCCGCAATGGAAACCATGAGGTATCAGCTGCCGGTGGTGATGGGTTTGGTGTGACATGATTGGGGCAGTGCTGATGACAATGGTGGACTCTCTACTTTCAGTTTGGTGTTGGTTGTGAACTGACTTTGGTGCCGAGAAATCAGCACTGAGCAGTCACTTTGTCGCTGGTTTGAGGTGGCGTGCGACTGAGATTACGGTGTTGTGTTTATGCGATGTTAAATGTTCTCGATGCTGCTGGCAGAGATGAGTAGAGAACGTGGTGCTGGTTATGAAGGTGTTGATGGAACAAAGAAGTGCAGTTGTGGCTGGTGATGACTGAGACGCAACACGGATTATGTGGGTTCGATTTATTGAAGTTATGACGAGATTTTAAAGGCAGTGCAATGGTTGAAATAGTCGTGAACGGTGGAATTCGTGATGTTTATCAAGGGTGTTTTCATGGGTGTTTCGCAGACTAGTTTGCTGAACTGGTGCCGAGTGGGGTTGTACGTAGCTGGTGAATTGAAGCCGAGATGGTCAGGGATTGGACTGGTTTTGCTCAGGGATTGTACTGTTTGGAGCCCAAAACTAGTATTGTGATGCTGCTGCTGATGAAAGGACAGTGAAGGATGGAAATTAATTAGCTGTTGCTGGTGAAACGATTGCAGTAGATGGTCAGAGAACGAATTGGTGCAGTGGCCTGAGCTTGTGAACAGTAGAAGTGAGTTGGTTTTGCCGGTGAATGGAAGTGATGCTGTAGCCAATGGACAGAAAGGAAGTGATGCTAAAGCGAGATGGTCAGAGAAATGGCAGCAGCTAAGTTAGGGTCAGTGTGTTTCGCATGAACCGAGTAGAGGTGGTTGCCGAGATTTGGACAGACTATATGGGTTTCTGACAAGTTCTTTGCATGAACTGAAGAGGCGTTAATTGAAGGCAGTGGTGTTGATGGACCAGCAACGAGGAGCAGTCTAGTTTGGGTCGTGAGTTAATGGCTGAAATGGAAGCTGGGTGATGCGAGGTTAACTGGTGGTTGCATGGGTTACTGAGGTTTGTTAATAAGCAACAGACGAACAGAAACTGGTGGTCAACGGTCTCTGTAATGGTTGGGTGCTAAGCCGGTGAACAAAGTGGAGTTGCTGCTTCGGCTAAGAAGCGATTTGGTATTGTGTCTCATTTGGCATTTTAGTTCAAAATATGAAAAGAAAATCTCTTGATATGATGAATGAGTACGAAATGGTGTCAGAAGGAATGACGTGGCATGATCTCATTGTCTGGTAATATATTTGTGACGTGAGGAGCAAAGAAATAAAAAGAACTGAGGGGGTGGCGGCATTTTGATTTTATTTTCTCCTTGGTTTGCTAAAGTATTTGTTATGGTTTAGATGGAAGCAAATTCAATTGTGTAATTCTCTACGATGATATTTCTAATAACGGTTCATTGACTAGTGATTTCTCTTCATATAGCTTGGTATTTATCGTTTATGTGATTTTCTTGATTATTTATGATTTTCAATTGATATTTCGTGCTTTGGTTGAATCCCTTGACGTGATATGCTTTAGGATTGATATGTAATGCTTTAGAATCACTATCTATGAAGCGAAGGAAGTTACAGCGGAGAAACTGTATTTTAGAATTTAATATACCATCTTCTGAGACATGAAATTGATTTCGAAATTTGTCTTGAGTAATAAATAGAGATTAGTAGAAATTATATAATTGAATTGGTGGAAATCGAAAACTCTAATAACACATCTCCATTTCGTTTATTGTTAACAATTACTCCCTCTATTTCTGAAAGACTGTCCTCTATTCCTTTTTCGTCAGTTTCAAAATTGTGTCCAGCTTCTGTTTATAGTCATATTTTTTCAATGAACTCTCTAATATACCCTTGAATTCTTTATATTCATAAATCCATTTTTAACGTGACCCAATCTAAAATATTAAAGAAATTAGTATAATTGAGGAAACAAATATATCTTTCATTCCTTTTAAGGAAATACATTTAACTCTAAAAATTAGATTCCTTATAAAGTTTATACTTCTTAAATTCAATATCTTTTAAATTTCCCTTTTATATTTCGTATTTATAATTCTCACACCAATTTTGGATAGTCTTTATTGCTAGTATTTTTATTAAAGTAAAATAGGTAAATAACTAAGGGTAGTCAAGTAAAATAGTATGGTCTCCTTAATATTTTGAGAAAGTCAAAGAGGATTGTCTTTGTGAAACGGAGGGAGTATTTGTTATTTCATTTTGTCCTGAATACCTGAAAAATCGTTAAACATCACCTTATTGATTTGTTGATTCTTGGTATTAGTTAATAGAAGTATTTCATACTCCTCGTGGGAACGGCATGTACTTGCCATTGTCTACTAGTTAGACGTTGTGCACTTGCAGTATTTTATAGTAGGTTTCACAACCTATCACTCCATAAGGTTTTCTTGTGTTGAGCATAAAACGATTGAGTTGATCATTCCTTTATGGCTAACATAGTCGTAGCTCCGTAAGTTCTCTTATGTCGAGCATGTTCAATTAAATTGATCACTTTTGTGTTTTATTAAATTGATCATGGGTTTACTTGTGGTTAGTTTAATTGAGAATTTTGGATATAGAAAATCATCTCATTATGGTTTTTTGTGTCCAATAAAATCCTTCTTTTCTTGTAAAAGTAAGGTCGCTCTTGTTGTTCTCTCGGGAATGACATCAATTGGGGGAGAGTTCTTTTGAACTTGCGCTTAATTTCCATATCTTCGTGTACACGTTTAGGTACGGTTACTCAAATCTAAATGAATACATTTCATTTGTGTGTGAGACAAGCTAAGTTTCGATCTAACGGTTGAAAGATATTAGCTTGGATAAGTCAGGTTTTTCATCTAATGGTGAATATTGAATGCTTTATTACCAAGGTAACTTAGATTGCAAACCCTGATTTGAAAACTATATAAGGGAGACGTCTAGCAACTGGAAAAATTAATCCCCACACCTCCTGTGTGATACTAGTTGGTTTGATAGAGTCGATTCTCCTTTAACCGTAGGTTTCTTCTCGAGACCCTGTCGGTTAACGACTTAAAGACTTCATTGGGATTGTGAAGCCAGACGAAACTACTTCTCTTGTAGTTGAGCGATCTGATCTTGCAATTTTCTATCGTACGAGTTCAATTGTATTATTGACTTGAGATTATATCTCCGATAGGGAAATATAAAAAGAAATCACAAACATCTTCGTCTCATCGTTTGTGATTCCGCAATATCTAGTTTCGTTACCATACGATTTAGATTATTGTGAGGTGATTGATAATACTAGGCTGTTCTTCGGGAATATAAGTCCGGTTTATCAATTGGTTCCTGTTCACCTTGATTTTTATCAAAAGACGGAAAAACTCGTAGGTTTATCTGTGGGAGACAGATTTATCTATTATCATAGACTTTTCTGTGTGATACAGATTTTTTTATTAAAGTCTTCGACTTTGGGTCGTAGCAACTCTTGGTTGTGGGTGAGATCAGCTAAGGGAATCAAGTGCGTAGTATTCTGCCGGGATCAAAGACGTAAGGAGTGCAACTATACCTTGAATCAGTGTGATATTGATTAGGGTTCAACTACAGTCCAGACCGAAGTTAGTTTGTAGTAGGCTAGTGTCTGTAGCGGCTTAATACAGTATGATGTTCAATCTGGACTAGGTTCCGGAGTTTTTCTGCATTTGCGGTTTCCTCGTTAACAAAACTTCCGGTGTCTGTGTTATTTCTATTTCGCATTATATTTTGTTATATAATTGAAATATCGCAGGTTGTGCGTTGTATCGATCAATTGTGAAATCCAACTTTTGGTTGTTGATTGGAAATTGATTGATCCTTGGATATTGGTCTTTGGTACCATCCAAGTTTATATCTCTCTTGTATTTGATAAAGACTCGCAGATATCTATTTGCTTGAGTATAGGTCAAATCAAGAGATAGAGATATTAACTCTTTGATATACTTTTTATTAAGTTTGAGTCTGACTGTCTAGTTGATTCTCTTAAAAGTATATTAGAGTTAGTCCATACAGATTGCTAATCGAAATATTGATTGTGGTTGTTAGACCCCCGCAAAGGAAACTAAATACAGGTTCACAAATAATACATGGCTATTCTAAGCATACCCCATCAAAGGATTTAACCCAAGCATAGAATATCAAATATGTAGACAAATATATTTGCGACCCTAACAATTAAGCACAAAGGTTTAAAAACCAGTGAAACAACAACTCATATTTCGATTAATCAATAAACACTATCAAGAATTAATTTATTCAAATCATAATAGTCTTTTTTTTCAATTAATCAATTCAAAATAGCATAATACTCCATGTGGCTTCAACCAAAAACCCAAGTTACAAAAAGTCTAGCAAGACACGGCAATGGATTTCTTAAAATCCATTAAACAAATAAATCAAGATAGAGAGATTAAACCGAATGAATCGTCGTCTTCCCTTCTCTTTCTTATGCTCCGGTCTTTGCCGCAACACCCTTCTTCTCTTTTTTGGCTCTGTAGCCGCAGTCCTCTTCTATCAAACGGTTGTGTAGCCGACGGCCTCCTGTTGTCGGAACTCCTTTATTTCTTCTCAAATAAAAATACTATATATTAGCGTGAGAAGTCAGACCTATCAAATCTCTGCTAAGACCCATTCCACTGACTTCTAAATTCAGGTCCACAACGTCACTTTCCCTTTTGAGACTCATTTCCAAATCTGATCACATCATCACTTTCTCTACCGATTCAAATCCGGTCACTTTCGTCAGCTGGTGGTAAATAACTCAACCACCCAACTTCAAAATTCAGTATCTCTCCCGAGTCTTGACCATAACACTCTCCTAGGCCTTCCCAAGTACGACCACAGTGTAACTTCCAATTCAGTGATCATCGAAGTTTCTTCACCATCACCATTGCCTGCACTGCCCTAACCATATCCTCATTGTGCGAATACTATAAATCCAATTCCAATCCGAGTTCAGAAATCCCCAGCACTGCTCCATATCCATTGTATGGATGTTTCTCTGTCGTTTCTTCATCTCGGCCATAGTAGTTGCCTGAACTTCCGAGTTTCAGCTTACGATTAACATTAAATGCCATAAAATTTATTCCTATCTCTGTCCATCTCAGAACTGAGCTCCATACGGTCACCATCAACCCTCTGAAATCATCACCCATAATTGCAGTTCACTTACGGAAATTGTCTGCACTGATTTCTCTGTGTGATCTCGTCATCTATATCTCTGCCAACAAACCCATCACCAAATATCACCACGAGCTTAATGCCAAGATACAGATATTGTCAGTTCTTGTAGCCTGAATTCGCTGCTCCTCCATTACCATCTGCAGATTATAACCAAATTACATATGAAATGGAAGACAACAGCAGCAACACCTGTAATCAATCCATGCCAAACTCCCACTTTTTTTCTGCCATCTGCCATTAACCCAATCGTCACCTTCAAACCCAGTATTATTTGACTAAAAAATTAAGATTCATCACTGCCTGTGTTCACCGCCACCACCAGAAATAGATTGTTGTTGATGTTGTACCACACATGCGCAGCTCTGACAGTCTGGTACATAGTGTACATCGAACACATAACACCAGCTATTCTTCAATTGACTCCTTGGCTTATATTCATCTTCTTTACTAAACCATCACGAACTCAAGCATTCCATGTATTATAAGCTTCCAAAATCTCAAATTCCATGTTCGTTTTCTTTAGCAGATCATTAATCAACGCCAAAAATGGGTAAAACCCATCTCTGCAATATCAAACCTTATAATCTCCTTCTCGATCCATTTCAATTACAACCCTACTTCGTAGCCATGCAAATTCCCAATTCAGTTGCTGTTGTAGATGGTAGATACACCCCTGCTTGCATAAACTTCAGTCACTAGAACAATCAAAAGCATGAGACATTGATGTCACTGGATTGTATTACAACTCTCTCTAATCTTCGATATCCATATAATATCTCCATCCTGCTCATGAAAACGTTTCTAACTGCATCTAATTGGAGAAATGTAAACGCTCTGCTTGGATCCATTTTCTATGATACGAACACAAGTAGCTGGTCGAGATTTGGTTGTGTATTGATAAATAAGAAATTATGTCTTGAATGCTTGGTATATGGTGGGGAAATTGATAAGTAGCACTTTCATTCCCAATTGTTCCCAGTCCGTAGAATAGTAAGATGGTGCGCCAACATGAGTCAAAGACTTGGCAGCTCACAAACTCATTAGTTAAGCTGCCTCTGGGTGTTGTGAGAACACCAGCTTTAGTTGCTTTCGTCGCAAACTGCTCCTGGCTTTTAGTTTAACCACCTATTCGTTAGGATGCTCAGAATTTCTTCTAAATCCTGCAAAGTGACTAAAATAATGTTATTAGTCCAATAACGAATCCTAGCTAATGTAGTTATGGGTGTAAATGTGTCGCATTTGTATACTTATCAAATTTTCCCATACTTAGATTTTGCTAGTCCCGAGAAGAACAAAAACGAAAATATATCCGCTCTACAACTGGAAAAATATCCGTTCAACAGCTGGATAAAAAGTAACATAGGGAGATAAATATCCGCTCAACAGCTGACCATGTCATGCAAATTCTGTAAGACCCGCTCAATAGCTATATGTTTTTTTCTTTTTTTTTTTGAAAAATCATAATAAAAATGAGAATCTATAAAAATCTAAATGCTTAACCACTCCCCCATACTTAAACATTACATTGTCCTCAATGTAATTAAGTCATCCAACGTAGAAATTAAGATGGGAAATTCCTAAAATGATATGCAAAAAGTAAACAAATAAAAATAAACAAGAACATAGATATACCTACTGGAATGTACATAAAGGATCTCCATATACTAATAATCTGAAAATTCGGGGATCAACCAAAAATACAATATTTACGACAGCTTCGTACTTATGTTATGATACCTTGAAGAAGGTGAACCTATCAAAAAGAAAAAGTCACCCCAAAATCTGGTTTTTACTTCACATGGAAGTGAGTAAAGAAAAAAGTATGGAGATACTATTGGGGTTGGGGAAATATCAATTGGTCCATGTACGATGTTTTGAATAGGCAAATCCTCTGGGTACTTGGATGGAAAGTAATCCAACAAAACCTTAGAAGCACACAATTCTAAGCCTAAATTAGGTAACTTTAGGAAGTCTAAGGGTCTAGAAACAACCTCTAAGTCGGGTGAATGATCTTGTGAGATAGATTCATACATGCAATTAGGCAAATCATTTACACAAAAATCCACAGGGTTATCTATATATTCTGTTTGGAACAAAGAGTCACTATAAGACTAATAATTATCAACATATAATCTTTGGCATTACAGAATTCTAAAAATCTTTGTTCCAAATTAGGCGGTGTGTGTTTGTAATACTTCTAATACATCGTTTTAGGTGATTGCTGACTTACCATGTTCGAAAAATCATATTCATAGCTCCGGGGTTGATACTCATCTGAATAACCATCCATATCGAAATGACGTGGGTTCCAAGTTCATACCTAGGACGATTATAAGCACAAATTTCCTTGTATCGTGGCCCATACTTGTATTCACCAAGCGTCATCTCAGATGACGTCTCGTGCAAAGAATTTATTATCCTCAAAAAAAAAAGTACCTGAAAAAATTTTTAAAACACAAAACAAGTCAAAAGGAAAAAGAAATTCTAAAATAAAAAAAAATATTGTACAAAAAAATAAAATACTAATTACAAAATCAAAAATATTAATTACAATATTCCACAACCGCTCCTCGGCAGTGGCGGCAAAAGTTGGTAGGATGGATTACCTATATATAATAACCACAATCGCACGATGTCTAACTAGTACACAGACGCAAGTATGGGTCGAACCCACAGGGAGCGATGGAAAAAATGTAACCAATATTCCTAATCGACTAACCAATCAAGATATGAATTTCTAATTTTAAAAAAGAATAAAAACAAATAAAATAAACTAAAATAACAAAATGAATCCAATAGAAAATTCGGTAACTAGGGTTTGTAGTATCCACCACTACTTTTATTCAATTATGGAAATGAAACATAATTCATTAATATTTATTTATTATTTATTCTATCGACATTACCTATTATAAGTATTAGGATCGCAAATATGACTGGGACACCCTAAGCACGGTACATCAAAAGACTAAACTCAAGCATGCACCATCAAATTGCGTTAGCGAGAAAGTTCTACGAAACTAAATACAGGTTCACAAATAATACTTGGCTATTCTAAGCATACCTCATCAAAGGATTTAATCCAAGCATAGAATATCAGATAAGTAGACAAATATATTTGTAACCCTAACAATTAAGCAGAAAGGTTTACAAAACCGGTGAAACAACAACTCCTATTTCGATTAATCAATAAACAATATCAAGAATTAATTTATTCAAATCATAATAGTCTTTTGCTTAATTAATCAATCCAAAATAGCCTAATCCTCCATGTGGTTTCAACTAAAACTCTAGTTACAAAAAGTTTAACAAGATATCGCAATGGATTTCTTAAAATCCGTTAAAACAAATAAGTCAAGTTAGAGAGATTAAACCGAATGAATCGTGGTCTTCTCTTTTCTTTATTATGCTCTGATCTTTGCCGCAACACTCTTCTTCTCCTCTTTGGCTCTGTAGCCGCAGTACTCTTCCGTCAAACGGATATGTAGCCGACCCTCCTGTTGTCGGAACTCCTCTTGTTCTACTCAAATGAAAATAATATATAATGGCGTGAGAATTCAGACCTAGCAAATCTCTGCCAAGGCCCAGTCCACCGACTTCTAAATTCAGGTCCACAACGTCACTTTCCCTTTTGAGACTCATTTCCAAATCTGATCACAACATCAGATTCTCCACCGATTAAAATTTGGTCATTTTCGTCAGCTGGTGGTAAACAACTTAACCACCCAACTTCAAAATTCAGTATCTTTCCCGAATCTTGACCATAACACTCTCATAGGCCTTCCCAAGTACGGCCACAGTGTAACTTCCAATTCAGTGATCATCAAAGTTTCTTCAACAGCATCACTGCCTGCACTGCCCTATCCATATCCTCACTATGGGAATACTATACACCCAATTCCAATCCGAGTTCAGAAATCCCCAGCACAGCTCCATCTTTATTCTTTGGATGTCTCTCTGACGTTTATCCATCTCGACCACAACAGTCGCCTGAACTTCCAAGTTTCAGCTTACGGTTAACACTTCATGCCATAAAATTCATTCCTATCTCTGTCCATCTCAGAACTGAGCTCCATACAGCCACCATGAACCCTCTCAAAGCATCACCCACAACTGCAGTTCACTTTCGGCAATTGTCTGCACTGATTTCTCTCCGTGTGATCTCGTCATCTATATCTCTGCCAACAAACCCATCACCAAATATCACCACGATCTCAAAGCCAAGATACAAACATTGTCAGTTCTTATAGCCTGAATTCGCTGCTCTTGCATTACCATCTGCAGATTCAAACCAAATTTCATATGAAATGGAAGACAACAACAGCAACACCTGCAATCAATCCATGCAAAACTCCCACTTTTTTATTCTGCCATCTGCCATTAACCCAATCGTCACCTGCAAACCCAATTCCATTTGACTAAAAAATTGAGATTCACCACTGCCTGTGTTCATCGCCACCACCAGAAATCGGCTGCTGTTGATGCTGTACCACACATGCTCAGCTTAACAGTCAGGTAAATAGTGTAGATCAAACGCATAACACCAGTTTTTCTTCAATTGACTCTTTGGCTTGAATTCATCTTCTTTACTAAACCATCACAAACTCAAGCATTCCCTGTCTCATAAGCTTCCAAAATTCCTAATTCGGTGTTCGTCTCGTCTGCAGATCATTAATCAACGCCAAAAATAGATAAAACCCATCTCTGCAGTATCAACCTTGTAATATCTTTCTCGATCCATTTAAATTATAGACCTATTTCGTAGCTTGCAAATCCCCAATTCAGTTGCTGCTGTAGACGGTAGATACACCCCTACTTGCATAAACTTCAGTCTCTAGAAGAATCAAAAGCATGAGAAACTGTTGTCACTGGATTGTGTTATAATTCTCTCTAATCTTCTATATCCCTGTAATATCTCCATCCTTCTCATGAAAACGTTTATAACTGCAGCTACTCGGAGAAATGTAAACGCCCTGCTCAGATCCATCTCCCCTACTTTAAAATGATAAGTCATATGGGCTCGCACCGTGAGTACGACACCCCCTCAAATTAAATTAGATAAAAAATTTCCCACAAAGCAATTCTGAAGGGGACAAATGGCGTGATTCTATTGGTCGGGACATTAAAAATTTAATAACACTCCGTTTACACCCAATATTTAACCGGCCGTTTATAACACCGTTAAACAAAAGGTGGGTATACGACACTTATGTAGAGGTGTATAGCTAATAAATTTCTTAATGTACACCGAAAACTTAACTGGACGTTACTATCGCCAGTCAAGTAAACAATACCTCCGTTAAAATAACTAAACCTAGAATCGATTATCTTCTTCTCCTCTTCTTTGTTTCTTTTTCTTCTTCCTGTTCTTCTTCTGCAATTGCTTTGAGAATCAAAAACTGAGAGTTTGAAGATTGAATGAATAAGAGTAAGATCTAAGAGGGGTTTCTGGTGGTGAAGATCGTCAGGTAATTTAATTAGACTCAACTGAAATGGGGGTTTCAGAGAAAGGACTTAGGGTTTCTCAGAAAGTTGATTCAAGTTAGTGATGTACAAGAAGAATTAAGGAGTGGGTTTAGTCGATTGAGGAACGGGGTGAAGTGAATTAGATGTTGTAGCCGTTCTGGGGAAGAATTGAGTAATTATGGTTCTGTGAATTGAAGATGAATCTTCTTCTTAACCTTAACATGCTTAACCTTACTAGAGAAAAAGCGTTATCAGTGGATAATTAGGGTTTATCGAAGAAAGTTAGGGTTTCGATTGGAGAGGATGAAGTTGATTTGCTGTTTTTGGAGGTGATTAAGGAAACCCCTCTAAACTCTACTGTTTTTTTTTTACAGGGGAATTGACAGAGTTTTTTTATTTTTTGATTTAGGAACCAAATTAGAATCACAAAAAACAAGCTTGATCAAGGTATGTAAGCTTTTTGAGATTTCTTTTACTGATAGATTAAATATGGTCTTAATGTCTTTAACAATGGTCGCCGTGAATACTACTATCCATCTGTTTGTAAAAAGGCTTGAGTGAATGACCAGTTTAGCTGTAAGGAGATATAAATTTAGATGCTAAAATTGGTGAACCGATTTTGTTTCTTTTTTGTTTTTGTTTTTTTGGTTATGCTTAAATTTTCTCTTCAGTTTGTGTTGAGTTTGCATGGTGCCATCTTGAGTTTATGTAGCATACTAAAGAAAACACCAGATTCTTTTATTAATCAAGTTTTGTTTCTACAATTGTTCTCCTTGAATCATCAATTATATAATCACCATGATCCACAATTGTCCATGAAAATATTGAATTTTGATTCCTTTTCAACTGTAGAATAGAAGTCTACCGAAACAGAAGAAATAGATAGACAATTGCAGCTTCAGTAATATAGTATTAGTTTGTGTTTCTTTCTTTAGAATCTCTCGGATCCTTTTTTACATATTGTGTTATTCTTTTTAGTGCATTACCATATGATTCACTCACCCCTCTAATATTATGCAGTTTTTCTATTTTTTCATTACTATTCCATGAGTGAGTGTTTTGTCATTGATTGTTTAATTTAGCGTAACCTCTTATGAATACATATTGTATTTGGTATCTTGCTGGACATTCTTGGGGAATGCTTCCTCATCATATTGTGTTGCTGGCGGACTATTTAACCTTCTTATTGCACTGTTTCTTATGCATCAGGTTATTAGCTAGGGAAATGTTGTTTATTGTTTTTACGGGTTCGTTAGATTAGTAAGTAGCTCACCAGATCTTTTATTCTATGCGTACATTATCTTCTTTGTTCACGGCTTATATTGATCTTTTTTAAGGGAGTCGCAGATCATGTGCGCATCCAGGAACCAAGCTCGGAACGTGCAGGCAGTGTAGAGGTTCAGGGAAGGTTTGTTCTTTCACTATCCCGAGAACTGTGAACTGTAATGGAGAAGTTGATGATGCTATAAATTGGCTCAATTGTAAATTGATTAAGGTTGCTTAATGTTTTTTTGCTCAAGTTTATAATGGAAGAATATTTTATTACGTTGGTGTAGTGACTAATGGGACGAAATTCTAATTTCATCTGCATCATATTCTAATTTTTAGTTGCAAACTTTTGCCTTGAAACTGTAATTTTGATAATCTTCAAAATGGTTTGAATTTTGAAATGTCAAGGAGATCTCAGGTTGAATTTTTGACTTTCTGGTTTGGTTTCACATTAGTGTAAGTTTTTTTTCCTCCAGCTAACTCATAATTTTTTTTTTTGTTTTCATCTATTGATGAAACTCGAACGTTTTTACTTGGAAGTTGGAACTATCAATGTATGGAATGATTTATTGATGCCTTGACGGCTGTACAACAGAATGAAAATGGTCACTCCTCGGGTTAAGTAAATAATATAGAGCTTCATCTATCGTTTGGTCGTCACCATATGTAATACCATAGGTTAACTTATATCGAAAGCTTTAAAGAATTCATTAATTTGGAGAATAACAACAGATTCATTGGTGCATTAAAATGTTGATGGTTTAGTTCGAATCATTTTATTTTTTTGTTTAAGCAAATAGGATACTAGGACGTCGAGGATTGGAAACCGTAAATGGCTAAAGACAGAACTCGAACCTTGAGAATGCTTTTAAGGGTGCATTGAATTGTTTTATCTATCTTGAACTCTCTTTGCACGAACAATACTAAGGCAGTGAAACCCGAGACAGATCATCCTGATGCTCAATCGACTACTCCTGCTTGATTTGAAGTAGATGCTTACTCAACCTGCAGCTGACTATGTTGGCCATCACATGGGCCTGCAGTGAAATACATGTTCATAAGCTCCTTGGATGTGTCTCACCAGATCATTTTCATAAAGTAGACAAGTAAAAGAATATATCCGGAACAGGTGATTCTTGGCTGTGCAGCTGACTATTTAGTGCATGTACAAGTCTCTTCTTCATTTTCGGTTTATTAGTTATTCGCCCCATCCTAACCATGCATCGAGATGGGGAGAGGCGAAACTGATACACTGTATTTTGACAGGGCGAGGCGAAGCCAAGCCACACCAAATAAAAAATGCATGATTTTCGGGTCCGTCAGATTATTTTCATAAAGTAGACAAGTAAAATAATATATCCGGGACAGATGATTCTTGGTTGTGCAGTTGACTCTTTAGTGCATGTACAAGTCTCTTCTTCATTTTCGGTTTATTCCTAACCATGCATCGAGATGGGGCGAGGCGAAGCTGACACACCTAAATCAAAAATCCAAAGCCCGCATTGGGACAGGGCGAGACGAAGCCGAACCACACCAAATAAAAATGCATGGTTTTCGGGTCCACCCGGTGCGTAGCACGGACACAAAATCTAGTTTTATATGATACGAACACTAGTAGCTGATCGAGATATGGTTGTGTATTGATATATAAGAAATTATGTCTTGGATGCTTGGTATATGGTGGGGAAGTTGACACGTAGCACTTTAATTCCCATTTGTTCCTAGTCTGTAAAATAGTAAAATGGTGCGCCGGCATGAGTCAAAGACTTCGCAGCTCACAAACTCATGCCTCTAGGTGTCGTGAGAGCACCAGCTTTAGTTGTTTTCTTCGTAAACTGCTCCTAGCTTCTAGTTTATCCACCTATTCGTTTGGATGCTCAGAATTTCTTGTAACTCCTATAAAGTGACTAAAATAATGTTATTAGTCCAATAACGAGTACTAGCTAATGTAATTATGGGTGTAAATGTGTTGCACTTACGTGCTTATCGAATTTCCCCACACTTATATTTTGCTAGTCCCGAGCAAAAGAAAAACGAAAATATATCCGCTCAACAGCTGGATAATGAGTAACGTCGGGAGATAAATATCCGCTCAACAACTGACCATGTCATGCAAATTATATAGGACCCGCTCAATAGCTGGTCATAATATGCCTTTTTTTTTTGAAAAATCCTAATAAAAGTGAGAACCTATAAAAATCTAAATGCTTAACCACTCCCCCACACTTAAACATTATATTGTCTTCAATGTAATTGAGTCATCCAACATAGAAATTAAGATGGGAAATTCCAAAAATGATATGCAAAAAGTAAACAAATAAAAATAAACAAGAACATTGATATACCTACTGGAATGTACATAAAGGATCCCCATACACTAAAATTTGGGGATAAACCCAAAATACAATATTTACAAATGACAGCTTCATACTTATGTTATGATACCTTGAAGAAGGTGAAACTATAAAAAAGAAAAAGTCACCCCAAAACTTGGTTTTTACTTCACATGGAAGTGACTAAAGAACAAAACATGGAGATACTATTGGGATTACGGAAATATCAATTGGTCCATTCACGATGTTGGGAATAGAAAAATCCTCTGGGTACTTGGGTGCAAAGTAATCCAACAAAACCTTAGAAGCATACAATTTTAACCCTAAATTAGGTAACTTTAGGAAGTCTAGGGGTCTTGATGCAGTTTTTACAAGTGGTAAATAGAAGGTTCGATTCTCGGACTATTTTTAAAGGTTTGGTTCAAGACAAATAACATAAAAACTAATAAACTTTAATTTTTTTTTACCAAGGAGAGATGATTCTAGGGTTTGGATTCCACTACTTATGATGTAAACTCAATAAATATACTTGGACATATACTCATAATTATCTCATAGCAGTTTTGAACCCAATCTCATGCTTTGGAAGATACAACGTTAAAAGCTCTTATTATGACACTGGTCATTAATCTAAAGCCTAATTTTCCTTCGCTTATAAAATATCGGTAGCTTAAACTACCCAAAATAATTTTTACGAAGCATATAAAGAAGAGAAAAAATTTATGCAATCAAAACATTAAATGGAGTAAATATGCCAAAGAAAATAATTACTAAGAATTAGTCATAGAGAAATATCTTCTTCCAAAACCCTAGAAATTAAATTAGTTGCTCATATGAACAATAATGGAAGAAATTTGATTAATCATTGTCTTCAAAAAGAGCATAAATTGGCTACAACGATTTTCAGTGGCTAAAGATCACCAGCGACCAAGCCGACCCAGTTACAGAAAAGGCTATTGCAACCAAAAATATAAACGATACTTTGTTGTTGTGGTTCACTAGCGACAACTTCTGCGACAGTTGATATCAGGTCTTTGTTCTTCGTTCTTCCTCTTTAATGGCAGCAGCAGAGAGGTTTGGTAACTCTTAGTTCTATGCTCGTAGCCTCCCCTAACTCTCTCCTTCTTCTCTAGGGTCCGAGCATCTATTTTATACTCAACAGGTCCATCGAATCTCTGTAATAACTTCAGAAAATCCCGTAATATTTTTTTCTCCAGATTACGGGAATAATTTCCTTATTAATCTTCTCCACGCGTTAACTGAAGTTCTATACACTCCCACACATTAGAAACTTGACTCAGATGAAGTCAAACCCATTGCAGCACGCGTAAACTTCCCAAACTAACAAGAAAATCCCTAGAATATTTCCATCATATATATTCTTCCCTGCTTTAGTTCTAAACCACGTAAACTCCTTATTTTTCGATTCTGACTCACCTACAGATCCTGTATTAATGAAAAAGGATATAATGAATCCTTTCCCGTGTAAAACTCCGACCAGAACTCGATCAAATCTCTAACAGAGTCATGGGTACGTGACTTGCCTTGTTTTCTTCAATTCGACAAACCAGCCCAATTTAATTGAATCAAAACAAATTACCAACTCTGTTTATCCTTTACAGGCCCAAATAAGTCCAAATCTGTGATTGAGTCTCTTCCAATCCTTCCAAAATTCAAATTCAACTCTGCCAGTCGACTGTAACAAAATTCCCACCAAAACCAAGAATACTGTTTTCTTGAAATCATGATATCTATCCAATTATGATCAAAACTAAGACCGTTACCAGCTTCGTTTGGCTCAATATAACATACCCAATTATTTTCAGCGATTTAGTCTCAATAGAAAGCCTCCAAATCTCGAACCCTAGTCTGCTCCTATTTTTCCTGGCAAAATTCAAATTCAAATTGTTGAAGATGACTGCCCCTTATCCAATCCAAGGGTGTATTTAGCAGTTGGGGTGTATTTAGCAATTTTGGGTGTGCGAATAGTAATTTATGGGGTATAAGAAGTAATTTTGGGCCATAAATAGCAAAAACTCCTCTGGATGCCTTTATCAACTCCTTTGGGTGCCTTTCACACATTTCTAGGGTGGCTATAGTAATTTTTCGGGCTGATTTCTTCAAAAACGTTTCTTTTCCAAAAATACCTACACACACATAAAACACCATAATAAGTACAAAATTACGCACTAACAGTACATAAAATTGAGACAAGATCAGACACATAAATGTGTCTATCAAATACCCCCAAACTTATTGTTTGCTAGTCCTCGAGCAAATTTAATGTAGAAAATAGAATCCTAACTCACTGTCGTAGGCATCGCGGTTGCACTTAGCGTGTGCAACAAGCCTTTAAACGCCTAGGTGTCCCTAGTGGCCGAATTATAGTCCCGGGAGGGCTTACAAGAGCCGTACCCACAAAACCTTTACTCCAAACCTAGCTACCTGTACAGAATTTATGAACAACACTAAAGAAGCTCCTTGGTTAGCATACTTTCATTGGTTACAAAATCAAGTACCCTAATGCGAATCATATTCATTTATATGTAACAAAACTCTAATTAGATAGTCACACAATGGACATCAATAATCGGAATCATGAAAATCACATGAATAGATTATAGAGAGAGATGATTTAAAACGATGTCAACTAAGGTAAACCGTGTTTTCCATATCCGTCTGAAGGCCACCGGCAAG
Source organism: Papaver somniferum (assembly GCF_003573695.1). Classification (NCBI taxonomy): domain Eukaryota; kingdom Viridiplantae; phylum Streptophyta; class Magnoliopsida; order Ranunculales; family Papaveraceae; genus Papaver; species Papaver somniferum. The sequence continues at coordinate 48,743,152 of NC_039364.1, forward strand.
ATGAATCCTATTCTACTGGACTGAGATACTGGTCTGGACTAATATCAATACAGCTTAATTGGCATATACAAGGGAACCAGCGGTCGATAATCCTAATTCTAGATCAACACAACTGGCATATACAAGGGAACCAACGTTCGATTTAATCATTAAACAATAACTTTTTTTTAACATGATTAGATCTTTTGGATCTAAGCGCATGCTTCTTGTCAGTAGATTACATGGTAATTCCCACGGATCCTTCATTCCACGCTTGTTTAGGCGACGGAAACAGGTAGAACACACACATATTTCCATCCAAGTGTTAATTATTCGGTTGTCTGATTGGTCTGGTCTCTCTCTCTCTCTTATTTTTTTTTTTAGTAACTCAATCACTCTACTCCATCCCAACAGTGGTAACAATTCGATGCGTGTGCCCCACCAAATCACTTAGAGAAACATATAAGTTTGCAAAAGAAAATAAAAACATAACATAATGTGATGAACGTCATGTGATGATTCCATTATAACACTTGAACTATGACTTTTTATAAATAGACTCTGTTATTGGGTTCCTCAACTCCTACAACCAAGATGTTTCTATCCACTTAGACTGGTTAGTGTCGTCCTGAATTGACATAAATTTCTAGGCTGTGGAGTTTTATTTATTATTTATTATTTTATTTTATTTATATTATTTTATTAAAAGGATTTCCCCCCAAACTTAAATCTAACATTTTCCTCAATGTTTAAAGTGCAGTACCAAAAATATAAGTAACACGAGGAATCAATGAAGAGAGAAGTCAGAAAGATAGTACCTGGATGAAGCGTATCAATCCTTCCATAGGGAACAAGAAAGAAAATAAAAACAAAATTCCACTAATGTACAACAATAGGAGGGTCCTACAGAGGGACCTTAATATCATCGTGTATGGGTTGCCTCCAATAAATCCTTAAGTTTAGTGTCTTCAGCCAAACGTTGGTAGAATTAGTCACCACATAAAATCATATAGCAATAGTCGGAACCTATGTGGGTCATCAAAACCGAATAAAGCTACCACAAATAAAAGGAATGCCAAGAAAATGTACAAATAAAGCACACCCTTATCTAGTTTCCTTATTAAGATAACTACATTTAACTGTGGTTCGGGTTCGGGTTCAGGCTCTATGAAAGGGGTCTAGATAAAATATTTTCATTGGCGTAGTTTCCTCATTGGTAGGATCCGGAGGGTCAGGTTGCAAAGTCTGGAAAAATTCAAATAAGAACTTAGAAGCACATAATAATAACCTGAATAATTGGGGATCCTCTAAGTCAGTTAGATTTGACTCATACAGTTGACCATAATGGTGGTCATTCTTAAGTAAATGTGTCGACGATTCTAATTTCCTGCAATAATTAGGTTTAGTTCTAAAAACTATATAATGACACATTTCAGATTGAGATACTCCCACATTTTTAAAATTTTGGTGGGACAACAAAATCAATTATGGTATCATGGACCGGATTAACCACATCAACCAGAGGATGGGTTTCTATCAACTGAGTTTCTTTTTGGACATAACTAGGTTCAGGAAAACGTGCATGAAGATAGTCTCTTAAGATGGTAGAGGGACATACGTTAAGTCCCAAATTAGGGACCTTTGTAAGAGTCAAAGGTAAACCATGGGGAGAATGATATTCACCACCAAACTTAGAGTTCTCAATGTCCTTGGATGAACTAGTCACAATTTCCTTAATTTCTAAATTATCAGATTTAGGAAAATGCGCTTTTATTTCTTCTAGGTTGAAATTAGGTGGTTCTACATTTCTATATTCCTCAGAAGAGACTATTGTTTCTGAATCGCTAGATTCTAAAACATTGTTCTCAGGATAAACTCTTTCCTCTAAACCATCGTCGGCTTCATAATCACAATGATATACTACACAATTTGAAACTATGGTGTATCTAGTCAAATCCACTTCCTTTTGAATAGGTGAATAATCAACAATATTTTTAGGATATGAACTAGAAACATCATGATCATCGTAAGGCTCAATTGGTGTAACAATTTCCTCGTCATCATGACTACATTTCTCATAATCTTCATCAGTACTATCCTCATCATCATCACTATATGAAGATGGTTGAACCTTATCTAATTGGCAATTAAGTTCATTTAGAGCAATACTTAAAGCTGCAATTCTTTCTTTCGTATCTAAGTCATGTCTGAGTGACTCTTCATAAAATTGTTCCCTGAGTATGTCTCTCCTATTTGAATTTTCAGTCAACTGCTTGAATGAATTTTCTAAACAAAGACTAGGATCATAAGAATTATTTTGTTGCTACTATTTCATTAAATCCTTGAAAGATAGAGAACTTACATTTTGGTCATTATAATATTGCTCACTTACCCGTTCATATGACCGGTGGACGTGCGGATAGTAATTGGGATCACCATGGTATGAGCCATAACCTTCAGAAGGTCGGTAATGGTCCCAAGTACTATCCATACAATGGTCAAAGCACGAATATTGTCCATTTCGATACTCAGTTTGATAATCATTATATTAGTCTTTATAATACCAGCTCGACATTCTCAGTGCACATGCAAATGCAGGGTTGACTAAAACTGGTAGGCTTGGGTTACTTTAAGCAGACTATACCTACAATCAAAGACTGGTCAACGAAACTGGGCTAAGGTTTGTGGAATTTCGGCTAGTAACTCCCATAAGGCCCAAGGCACATGTTCAGCGTACTTTTCCACAGGTTTTCTTAAAATCGGTAGTCCGACGATGCAATTGGTGTGTGCAAGGTGTTCCCTTTTTTTTTAACATAAATAAAGAAAATAAAATATATACAATAAAATATTTACAAATAAAAAATAAATAAAAAGAAACCTAATCTAATTATGTACACACAAATAAACTATCTAAAGAATCAGAATATTTTCTAAAAATAAATATTTACACATATCTTGGATACTTATCTGTTTGGTGCGCAAATTTTATTTCCAATTTAAATACAAAATATCATGCACACAAAAATTAAAATATACCCAAAGAGTAAAATCCAATAAAAAATAAAAAAAACTAAACTAGCAAAATATTTACAAAACAAAATCTAAAATCTAACCTAAAGGCAAGTCCGTGTGGGCAGCGCCAAAAACTGATGAAGTTTTTACAAGTGGTAAGTAGAAGGTTCGATTCTTGAACTATTTTTAAAGGTTTGGTTCAAGACAAATAACAGAAAAACTAATAAACTTTGATTTTTTTTTTACCAAGGAGAGATGATTCTAAGGTTTGGATTCCACTACTTATGATGTAAACTCAATAAATATACTTGGACATAATACTCATAATTATCTCAAAGCAGTTTCGAACCCAATCTCATGCTTTGGAAGATATAACGTTACAAGCTCTTATTATGACACTGGTCATTAATCTAAAGCCTAATTTTCCTTCGCTTATAAAAGATCGGTAGCTTAAACTACCCAAAACAATTTTTACGAAGCATATAAAGAAGAGAAAACTTTTATGCAGTCAAAACATTAAATGGATTAAATATGCCAAACAAAATAATTACTAAGAATTATTTATAGAGAAATAGCTTATCCCAAAACCCTAGAAATTGAATTAGTTGCTCATACGAAAAAAAAATTGGAAGAAATCTGATTAATCATTGTCTTCAAAAAGAGTATAAATTGGATTACAACGATTTTCAGTGGCTAAAGATCACCAGCGACCAAGCCGACCCAGTTACAGAAAAGGTTATTGCAACCAAAAATATAAACGATACTTGATTGTTGTGGTTCACTAGCGACAACTTCTGCGACAGTTGATATCAGGTCTTTGCTCTTCGTTCTTCCTCTTTAATGGAAGCAACAAAGAGGTTTGGTAACTCTCAGTTCTATGCTCCTAGCCTCCACTAACTCTCTCCTTCTTCTCTAGGGTCCGAGCATCTATTCTATACTCAACAGGTCCATCGAATCTCTGTAATAACTTCAGAAAATCCGTAATATTTTTTTCCCCAGTTTACGGGAATAATTTCCTTATTAATCTTCTCCACGCGTTAACTGAAGTTTTATACACTCCCACACGTTGGAAACTTGACAAAGATGAAGTCAAACCCATTGCAGCACGCGTAAACTTCCCAAACTAACAAGAAAATCTCGAGAATATTTCCATCATATATATCCTTCCCTGTTTTAGTTCTAAACCACGTAAACTCCTTATTCTTCGATTCTGACTCACCTACAGATCTTGTATTAATGAAAAAGGATAGAATGAATCCTTTTCCGTGTAAAACTCCGACCAGAACTCGATCAAATATCTAACAGAGTCATGGGTATGTGACTTGCCCTGTTTTCTTCAATTCGACAAACCATCCCAATTTAATCGAATCAAAACAAATTACCAACTCTGTTTATCCTTTATAGGCCCAAATAAGTCCAAATCCGTGATTGAGTCTCTTCCAATCCTTCCCAAAATTCGAATTCAACTCTGCCAGTCGACTGTAACAAAATTCCCGCCAAAACCAAGAACACTGTTTTCTTGAAATCCTGATATCTGTCCAATTATGATCAAAACTAAGATCATTACCAGCTTTGTTTGGCTCAATAGAACATACCCAATTATTTTCAGCGATTTAGTCTCAATAGAAAGCCTCCAAATCTCGATCCCTATTCTGCTCTTATTTTTCCGCCAAAATTCAAATTCGAAATTGTTGAAGATGACTGCCCATTATCCAATCCAGTGGTGTATTTAGCAGTTGGGGTGCATTTAGAAATTTTGGGTGTGCGAATAGCAATTTATGGGGTATAAGAAGTAATTTCGGGCTGTGAATAGCAAAAACTCCTCTGGGTGCCTTTATCAACTCCTTTGGGTGCCTTTCACACATTTCTAAGGTGCTTTTAGTAATTTTGCGGGCCGATTTCTCCAAAAATACCTACACACACATAAAACACCATAATAAGTACAAAATTGAGCACTAACAGTACATAAAATTGAGACAAATTAGACACATAAATGTGTATATCTAAGTCGGGTGAATGATCTTGTGAGATAGATTCATCCATGAATTTAGGAAAATCATCTACACAATCATACACAGGGTCATCTATATGTTCTATCTGGAACAGAGAGTCACTACAAGACTGATCATCATCAGCATATAATCTTTGGCATTCCAGAATTCTCAATCTTTGTTCCAAATTAGGCGGTGTGTGTTTGTAATACTTCTCATACATCTTTTTAGGTGATTGCTGACTTACCATGTTCGAAAAATCATCTTCATATCTCTGGGGTTGATACTCATCTGAATAACCATCCATATCGAAATGACGTGGGTTCCAAGTTCCATACATGGGACGATTATAAACACAAATTTCCTTGTATCGTGGCCATACTTGTATTCACCAAGCGTCATCGCAGATGACGTCTCGTGCAAAGAATTCATCATCCTAAAAAAAAGTACCTGAAACAAATTTTTAAAACACAAAACAAGTCAAAAGGAAAAAGAAATCCTAAAACAAAACAAAAATATTGTACAAAAAATAAAATAAAATAAATCTAATTACAAAATCAAGAATACTAATTACAATATTCCACACCGCTCCCCGGCAGCGGCGCCAAAAATTGGTATTTTTTCGGGATTACCTATATATAATAACCGCAATGTACAGTGTCTAACTAGTAGACAGAGGCAAGTACGGGTCGAATCCACAGGGAGCGATGAAAAATACTGTAACCAATACTCCTCATTGAAGTTTCTTCACCATCACCACTGCCTGCACTACCCTAACCATATCCCCACTTCGCGAATACTGTAAACCCAATTCCAATCCGAGTTCAGGAATCCCCATCACAACTCCATCTTTATTCTTTGGATGTCTCTCTGACGTTTATCCATCTCGGGCCACAATAGTCGCCTGAACTTCCGAGTTTCAGCTTACAGTTAACATTTCATGCCATAAAATTCATTCATATCTCTGTCCATCTCAGAACTGAGCTCTATACAACCACCATCAACCATCTGAAATCATCACCCACAACTGCAGTTCACTTCCGGTAATTGTCTGCACAGATTTCTCTCTGTGTGATTTCGTCATCTATATCTCTGCCAACGAACCCAACACCAAATATCACCACGAGCTCAAAGCCAAGATACAAACATTGTCAGTTCTTATAGCCTGAATTCGCTTCTCCTCCATTACCATCTGCAAATTCAAACCAAATTCCATATTTAATGGAAGACAACAACAACACCACCTGCAATCAATCCATGCTAAACTCCCACTTTTTTTTCTGCCATATGCTATTAACCCAATCGTCACCTGTAAACCCAATTCCATTTGACTAAAAATTAAGATTCACCACTACATGTGTTCACCGCCACTACCAGAAATCGATTGTTGTTGATGTTGTACGACACATGCGCAACTCTCACAATCAGGTACATAGAGTAGATCGAACACGTAACACCAGTTCTTCTTCAATTGTCTCCTTGGCTTGAATTCATATTCTTTACTAAACCATCACGAACTCAAGCATTCCCTGTCTCATAAGCTTCCAAAATAATAAATCCCCAATTTCATGTTCCTCTTCATCTGCAGATCATTAATCAACGCCAAAAATGGGTAAAACCGATCTCTGCAATATCAACCCTTATAATCTCCTTCTCGATCAATTTCAATTACAGCCCTATTTGGTAGCCATGCAAATCCCCAATTCAGTTGTTGCTATAGATGGTAGATATACTCTTGCTTGCAAAAACTTCAGTCACTAGAACAATTAAAACCATGAGAAATTAATGTCACTGGATTGTATTACAACTCTCTCTAATCTTCGATACCCCTGTAATATCTTCGTCCTGCTCATGAAAACGTTTGTAACTGCAACTAATCTGAGAAATGTAAATACTTTGCTCGGATCCATTTTCTATGATACGAATACAAGTAGCTGGTCGATATTTAGTTGTGTATTGATAAATAAGAAATTATGTCTTGGATGCTTGGTATATAGTGGGGAAGTTTACACATAGCACTTTCATTCCCATTTGTTCCCAGTCCGTAGAATAGTAAGATGGTGCGCCAGCATGAGCCAAAGACTTGGTATCTCACAAACTCATTAATTAAGCTACCTCTAGGTGCCGTGAGAGCACCAGCTTTAGTTGCTTTCGTTGCAAACTACTTCTGGCTCCTAGTTTAGCCACCTAAAATAATGTTATTAGTCCAATAACGGGTCCTAGCTAATGTAGTTATAGGTATAAATGTGTCACACTTACGTGCTTATCACTTACGCCAATTATGAACAAAATAGATTTATATCCAATATTTTCTCTCTTCTCGCCAGTTACGAACAAAGAAGTTAAGATAGCGATATTAATGTTAGAGGCACTAAGATACAAGATTTTCGGGAGAAAAATAATCATCGTTAAAACTATTCTCTATGCCAGCTACGAACAAATAGAGCAATGAATGCGATATGAATCAACAAGAATTATAACTTCCCTAGCCATGTACGAACATAGAGATTAAATTTCACCACTGATTCCCTGGCGGTTATGCAATCAAGGAAAAAATCAGATTCTTAGAAAATATCTTACGGAATTGTGTAGCAGTATATTCATAAAAGTGTCATCGTTGAGAGATCAATACTACAATTCTCAAAATATTTTACTCCTCTTATGAAAAGAGTTAAGAGCTTAACCTATGAGAAAATATGAGATATATGTTCTAATCACCAGAATATAATAGTAAAGAACAAATCTCACAAAATAAGCAATACATATATATAATCCATGTTGATTAGATATTGCAAGTCATCTTCCAAAATAAATTTAATTAAATAAACTTTAAACATGCAAGATGATAGTATTTGGAATAGCTAATGTCACACATAAAAACTACTCCAAAAGCTAGTATTCCTCCTTAAACAATAAAAGTAAATTCCTACAAGGAATTAAATGGTAATGCGACAACTCATCCCTAAGAGTTTGAGCGAGAGAATTCCCTATCATTATTGAAGAATCCGTTGATAATTGGATCATTCAAATCTCTTACATCCTCAGAGATATCAGTTAACTCACTAAGATCTGCTTTAAGGCTACACAAGGTATTTTTCCACAGATTAAGCTTTTGTTCATAGTGAGTTGCCTCTTTAAAGGAGTGAGTTAAATGATATAAATTAAATCACTAAGACATGTTATTCTTCAAGGCAAGATTCATCCTTTCCATATCATTCTGAAGCTTAACAAGAATCTTTTTATTTTTCTCCGATCTTTGACACTTTTCTTTAGAATGTCCACAACTAAATTGCAGTGAGAAGAGAGATAATAACCAAGAGGTATGGTTCATGTTATAGCGTTGCTAGGTTGAACCCACTAGCGTTGTGATAACTACATATTTTACATATATGCAATGTCAATTCCATGCTAGTATTTGCTATCTTTCTGGTGAATTATTGAATATTATGTTTGTTTTCTATTTTATTTGTTTAATTAGGTGAATCATATAAAAGAAAGTGAAACTCTCTCAAATCCAAGATGTGTTCTCAACATATTGTGGAGGATGCGAATAAGAAGCCAATGGCGAAAGAAGGAAGTCATTCTGAGTTCGTATGAAGAAGTTATGAGCAAAACAAGAACTTGGAAGACTAAAAGGGAAAATTGCCATTTTAAAGGGAAGTGTTATTGGCACCCCCACTGTACGTTAACGGGCAGTCATTTTTTTAACTGGTGAACTGTTTCAAAGGAACAGTTAAAGGCAGTGAAGTTTGTTACATGGGGGTGTTAGAGCACTGCTCGGTTGAACCCACTAGCGTTGGTATGTCAAGTTAGTTGTCAATTTTAGTTGCAAAAATGCATTCTTGATTTAGCATACTAAAGATAGTTTCGGACTAGATTAGGTATAATAAGTTGAATCGAAGCTATCCTTAAAGGATGAAGATTGAAGACTACAAGAAGAGATCAACAAGTACTTCATCAAAGGTATGTGATTGATTTCATTTGGATTCTTGTTCTATTCTACCTTTCTAATCTATCAAGATATATGCTCACTATATGGAACAATTCCGATGACGGTAAATGTACATTTATGTATATATACTTGAGGTTATTTGATTCATGACTTTGGTGATAATAACATTTATCCCTATAAAGGATCTCATGTTATAGTGAATGAGCTTGTGAATCCAATGATCCAAGAATCACTCAATTCCGAGTTATAACGATAACGTTATGAGTGATTTAAGTTCATTAGTAGGAAACATTCTATGGGCTTTGGAGTGGTCCGCGAACTTGGGCCCAGTACGTGACTAAAAGGGATTTTTGGTCAAGTTGGCGATGTTTCCTTATCTAGGCAAGTTAGCTATTGGTCCAAACACTTTTTATTACCATATTAAAGTGTTTGTGAGTCCTGCCTAAGTTAAAATGTGATTTATTCACATAAATATAATTTTTGCTAAATAAGTTATTTATTTAATTATTTTGGCAAGAGTTTTAACTTAGGAAAGACTCCCATATTTTTTTAGGAGAGTCTTGTAAAAGGAAAATAACTTTGCTTAGCTTCCAAGCTATTGTTCATTATAAATAAGGAGTTCGCGAGTTTACACGTTTTTCATCCCTTTGGTAAATTGGCGTAAGCTCTGCAGGTTGTTTTCCACGTCTTCTGTTCTTCGTGAACAAGAGTGAGATAAAAGTCTTTGTATTAGGGATCACAAAGCCAAGTTGGATTTAATCTTCGTGATTGATCATATAACTTGTAATCTAGGTTTTTCACCTCTTGTGTATTTTAAGGTTTTCTCTTCTGATATAAAACCATTCAAGAGTTGTTGATCATAAACCCTAGGTTTTGATAGATTTCAGTTCCCGATCGTATACCAACACTTGTTAGTCGAAATCGGAGACTAGAAAGAAAAACTTCCATTGAGGCATCTCGTAAAAATCCTTGAGAAGTTTTATACAAGATATCTCTAGATTTATTCTAGTTGTAGAATTATTAGGGTTTTCTTAACTTGGAAATTGATCTTTGGAATCACCCAAGTTTACTTACGGAAATCAGGTTCACGAACTCCTTGTGTGTACGCATACTGATTGTAAGTTAGAACCCTAATCTACAAGTTTATTTTGATATTACTTTTACCTAGTAATTGTTTTTATCAAATTAAACACAAGATTTCCAAAACCTTGATTCACATCTAAATGGAAATCAAAGCGGTGTTTTGTGTATACAAGATATCGAATCGTATCAATCGTGGTGGTGTGTCTTCTAAAGAGAACTTTGGGTTCTGCTAGAAGATTTCTGTGAAGAGTTCCTAAAGAGAATCGGTATTCTGCTAGGAGTTCTACAAGTGCTGAAGAAGGTATTACATCTAGTCCGAATAGGTAGTAGGAAATTGGTGTAACAACTTATTGTTCAGTGTGTGTTTATTCTGGACTAAGTCCCGAGGTTTTTCTGCATTTGCGGTTTCCTCGTTAACAAAATTCTGGTGTCTGTGTTATTTATTTTCCGCATTATATTTTATTTATATAATAGAAATATCACAGGTTGTACGTTAATATCAATCAGTTCTTGTATCCGGCCTTAGGGTTGTTGAGTGAATTGATTGACACTTGAACATTGGTCTTTGGTACCGTTCAAGTTAATCCTCTTATATTCAATCGGGCTCGCAAATCCCTATTTTTTGATTGCGGATTGAATCAAGAGATAGAGATATAAAACTCTTTGATATACTTTTCATAGATTGAGCCTAACTGTTTAGTTGATTCTCTTGAAAGTATATTGGAGTTTGTCTATTTAGATTGGCAAACGAAATATTGGGTGGTGTTGTTAGACTCCCACTTTTTCAATTGGTATCAGAGCCGGAAAACACGCTAAAACCTCATAAGTCTGTGTTTGTAGCAATATGATTCTATGGACAGAGGTGATATCTCTATAAACGTACCGCCAATCTTCAATGGAACGAACTACTTATGGTGGAAAATTTCTATGCGAGCTTTTCTTCAAGCACGTGATTTTCAATCATGGGTATATGTCGTTAATGGCTATGATGCTCCCGTTGTGGCAGTAGGAGATGTAAATGTTCCCAAACCTATTGGTGAATATAGCCCTGCTAAGATACTTGCTGCAAAGCAAAATTCCAACGGTTTGAATTTTATTATCCATGCCATTATCCCAGATCTTCAGCACCACGTGACTACGTCTAATAAGTCTAAAGATGCTTGGGATATCTTAGAAACCGTATTTGAAGGGAATGCCGCATAAAAAGAAGAGAGGCTTCAATACCTAGCATCTAACTGAGAAAACCTTCACATGTATGATGATGAAACCTTTGATGTGTTTGACCAAAGACTTTCTCAAATAGTTAACGCCTCGTTTGCATTAGGAAGAACTATTCCAGGGAAAGATATTGTGTGCAAAATTCTCAGGTCTCTATCATCAAGATACGAGTCTAAGAAACATGCCATTGAAGAATCAAATGATCTTTCTACACTCTCCAAAAATACTCTTGTTGGAAAGTTAAAGATCTTTGATAATGAGCACGCAAGAAAAGAGGTGATTTCTCTTAAAGCTGCAAACAATTCTGAATCCCCTAAGGATAAATATGGTTCGCCAGATACTAAGGATGTTACTCCACGATAATTTAGAAAATTCTTTAGAGACAGGAAAAAGAGTTTTTCTAAAAGTACAACATCTCCTAAGGATAATGTACAATGCCATAACTATCGTGGTTTCGGTAATCTTTCTTCAGTATGTCCTAATTGGAGCCGTAGACAATCGGCATATGCAGCAGATTTTCCTACTCTTGATGATGGACCTGAATATTATAATCCTCAAGAGCTCATAGGCGAGGTTGCATTAGCCTCTGGAAAAATTCTTTCGGATACTGATTCTGATTCTGACAAAGAAGTGTTCCATGTTGATCCAGTTGCTAATAATCTTCTTAAGAATATCATCGGAAACTTTCGGAAGCTGATAGTACCATTTTCAGTGAGAAAGTTAAATATGACAGACTTTGTAGTCGGAATAAAGACTTGCAAGACCAACTTGATTCTAGTGGTGCAAGAGATTATCTCAACGAGATACGAAAGCTTAAAGAAGAAATTGCCGAAGGTCGAGATCGGGAAATTACTCTTCAAGCAAAGCTAGATAACTTGGAAAACATTGAGATGAAATTGTTATTTGATTCGGAACCAGAAGATCTCAAAGTTCAATGTGAATCATCTAAGAATGATCTAGTTATTGCACTTGAGAAGGTCAAAAGTTTGGAAGAAGAAAACTTGAGCTTAAAAGAGAGTTTGTCTAGAAATAGCAGCTCAGATAAATTAACCTCGATATTGGGAGCATGTAGAATTCATCGTGATACACGAGGATTTGGATATGAAGGAATAGACGCTCCTAGTATTTGCAAAGAGGTAAAATTTGTCAAAGCAAAATATTCTTCTCAACTAAAACCTTCCACGGTTGACAAAAGTAAAGTATCTCTACCAACTACGGATGGCGAAAAGAAGAAATCCTTCCAAGCTCCAAAGAAAGCACATACACATTCAGGTAATACTAAACATAACTTTTTCCATTATACTAAACATTGTTTTTATTGTGGAAAACCAGGTCACTTGCGAAGGAATTGTAGATTTCTTAAACGAGATAAAACCAGATATGATTTTGTTAGGATGACAAGATCTGATGTTCCAAACTGGAGAAAAACTGAGTCTCATAATATCAGTTCTTTCAGTATTTCCCCAAAGAAGTTTCACAATTATACTGGGGAGAAAAAGAAATACGTTCTCCAAAAGCTGCTTAGAAATGGGTACCAAAGAAGACCAATAAAGCAACGAGTTCTATTAAGAAGGATCTCCCGGACAAGAGTTCGACAAGGGATAACATCTTAAAAAGGTATGGAACATTTATTGAAAGTTTCAAGGAAGTTGTTAAATTCCTAGATTTCATGTTTGATATTGTTTCGAATACTTGTTGTGAGCAAGACCTTGCTCACCTCAACACAACCTGATTGTGTTGAAAGTGCATCCTCACCAAGAAGCCCTTCTAAATGCGGTGAGGATTGCAAAAGAATTGGGGCGCACATATTATGTTGGGAAATTTCTGAATATGTGGAACAATTTATTGTTTCGATCTGAGTTTATCTCGCTTAGATATTCCTCGAAATATGTGTTGGTAAGCTTTTCGCTTCAACCAAGTTTATCTTCACCTAGTGACGAAAGTCATGAAAAGTTTCAATTACTTTGAGAATTGCCGCTGACGTGAAATGGTCTGTGAATAACGGCTATATAACGTCCTCTGAGAATGTCTCAATGATTGGAATGAGAGTTTAGATTACATAACCATGTATTCCTTAATCCGAAGTTTTCGAACTTTGTTGATTGAGATAAACCGGAGGAATTGGCTTTGCCAAGTCCGTGAACCCAGTCTGCGAACTCAGTCCGTGAACTGACGGAAGTTCTCTTACCGAGAATTTCTGCTGGGATTTCCAAAAACTCGTTTGCGTCTTTAGTCCGCGAACTGGCGGAAGTCTCTTTGCCGAGATTTTCTGCTGAGTTTGGAAAACTCTGCCGGTTATCTTAAGTCCGCGAACTTGTTTGCGAACTTGAGTGGGTTATGATCTAAAGATGTGCTCTGAACATAAACTTAAAAGACTAAGGAATGCAGTATGCAAACCGTGGCTATAAGTTCATGAGCCGATTCAAGTGAATCGTATCATCTTTATTTCAATTGTGTCTTGTGTAGTTACATAAGATCTCATAGCAATTGAACAACTCTCTAACTAGTTCATTTAAGTCAATTGAACTAGTTATGGTAAAGAAGAATATGGTTAATATGGAAGTGATCATATGGTTAGATATCGCATGTATGAGTCTTAATTATCTAACTTGATTTGTGATTGAAATTCTTAAATTCAACAGGTTAGAAGCAATTATCAAAGCCATGGATGTTGATTTTTATTGTCAAAGAAACTTTTCCATACTCTTGTGGTAACCATTCTTGGTGTAAATCCTTGTGAAAAAGTTTATTCTTCCTTCTAAGCATATCAAGTCTTGTTTATACAAGTTTGTATGTTAGAAAAAATGATCACAATACTTGATCTTCATGATCACATATTGTGTATTGTTACCATGAGATAGTTCTAAACATTTTAGTAACATGATCTCATGAGAGACTTTCAATGATTGGTTCTTAAATCATATCTCCTTGAAGGATTTATAATATCCATTATAAATCCTTCTCTCTGGAGTAAGGTCGCTCTTGTTGTTCTTTCGGGAATGACATCAAATGGGGGAGAGTTCTTTTGAACTTGTGCTTAATGGTAATATCTTGCGGGGTGTGCGACTGTGGAATTTTATAAGGGTTATCTTGTATCTTAAAAATCCTTGATGAATACATTTAGCTTCGGCTTTATGATTATATCTAAATTAAGTTGGTTTGTATTTTTCTTTTAGTCTATGAAACGTCTCTTCTCGGAAATTTCATTAGGATCCCGTTCTTGTACCTTTGCCAATTTTATTGACAAAAAGGGGGAGAATTAATGTGTAGTTCTACTACATATACATATGGTTTTCGGATCATTGTGTAAGGGGGAGTGGTTTCCATGTGAGATGGAGTATTGACTAAGGGGGAGTGATACATATCACTGTAGTAATATTGTCAAAGTTGTGATACAATGAAACTTTGATGCTGTGTAATAATAATATGATGGATCTTCGATAAGTACAGGATGAACACATGAATAGTTGAAGAACCAAGGAAATCAAGATTGTCGTTTTTACTTTTAACAAGTACAAGCCATATGTAATGGTTTTGTCACTAAAATTGACAAAGGGGGAGATTGTTAGAGCACTTCTCGGTTGAACCCACTAGCGTTGGTATGTCAAGTTAGTTGTCAATTTTAGTTTCCAAAATGCATTCTTGATTTAGCATACTAAAGATAGTTTCGGACTAGATTAGGTCTAAGAAGTTGAATCGAAGCTATCCTTAAAGGATGAAGATTGAAGATTGAAGACTACAAGAAGACATCAACAAGTACTTCATCAAAGGTATATGATTTATTTCATTTGGATTCTTGTTCTATTCTACCTTTCTAATCTATCAAGATATACGCTCACTATATGGAACAATTCCGATGACGGTAAATGTACATTTATGTATATATACTTGAGGTTATTTGATTCATGACTTTGGTGATAATAAACTTTATCCCTATAAAGGATCTCATGTTATAGTGAATGATCTTGTGAATCCAATGAGCCAAGAATCACTCAATTCCGAGTTATAACGATAAAGTTATGAGTGATTTAAGTTCATTAGTAGGAAACATTCCATGGGCTTTGGAGTGGTCCGCGAACTTGGGCTCAATACGTGACTAAAAGGGATTTTTGGTCAAGTTGGTGATGTTTCCTTATCTAGGAAAGTTAGCTATTGGTCCAAACACTTTTGATTACCATATTAAAGTGTTTGTGATTCCTGCCTAAGTTAAAATGTGATTTATTCACATAAATATAATTTTTGCTAAATAAGTTATTTATTTAATTATTTTGGCAAGAGTTTTAACTTAGGAAAGACTCACATATTTATGAGAGTCTTGTAAAGGGAAAATAGCTTTGCTTAGCTTCCAAGCTATTGTTCATTATAAATAAGGAGTTCGCGAGTTTACACGTTTTTCATCCCTTTGGAAAATTGGCGTAAGCTCTGCAGGTTGTTTTCCACGTCTTTCGTTCTTCGTGAACAAGAGTGAGATAAAAGTCTTTGTATTAGGGATCACAAAGCCAAGTTGGATTTAATCTTCGTGATTGATCATACAACTTGTAATCTAGGTTTTTCACCTCTTGTCTATTCTAAGGTTTTCTCTTCTGATATAAAACCATTCAAGAGTTGTTGATCATAAACCCTAGGTTTTGATAGATTTCAGTTTCTGATCGTATACCAACACTTGTTAGTCGAAATCGGAGACTAGAAAGAAAAACTTCTATTGAGGCATCTCGTAAAAATACTTGAGAAGTTTTAAAAAAGATATCTCTAGATTTATTATAGTTGTTCTTGTTGTAGAATTATAAAGGTTTTCTTAACTTGGAAATTGATCTTTGGAATCACCCAAGTTTACTTACGGAAATCAGGTTCACGGACTCCTTGTGTGTACGCATACTGATTGTAAGTTAAAACCCTAATCTACAAGTATATTTTGATATTACTTTTACCTAGTAATTGTTTTTATCAAATTAAACACAAGATTTCCAAAACCTTGATTCACATCTAAAGGGAAATCAAAGCGGTGTTTTGTGCATACATGATATCAAATCGTATCAATCGCGGTGGTGTGTCTTCTAAAGAGAACTTTGGGTTCTGCTAGAAGATTTGTGTGAAGAGTTTCTAAAGAGAATCGGTATTATGCTAGGAGTTATACAAGTGCTGAAGAAGGTATTACATATAGTCCGAATAGGTAGTAGGAAATTGGTGTAACAGCTTATTGTTCAGTGTGTGTTTATTCTGGACTAAGTCCCGGGGTTTTTCTGCATTTGCGGTTTCCTCGTTAACAAAATTCTGGTATCTGTGTTATTTCTTTTCCGCATTATATTTTATTTATATAATAGAAATATCACAGGTTGTACGTTAAGATCAATCAGTTCTTGTATCCGGCCTTAGGGTTGTTGAGTGAATTGATTGACACTTGAACATTGGTTTTTGGTACCGTTCAAGTTAATCCTCTTATATTCAATCGGGCTCGCAAATCCCCATTTGCTGATTGCGGATTGAATCAAGAGATAGAGATATAAAACTCTTTGATATACTTTTCATAGATTGAAACTAACTGTCTAGTTGATTCTCTTGAAAGTATATTGGAGTTTATCTATTCATATTGCCAAACGAAATATTGGGTGGTGTTGTTAGACCCCCGCTTTTTCAGGGGGGAAGCCGGAATTCAAAAGTTGTTTTAGGCACCCGGCCTATTTAATTAGGGCATCAGCTTCTTCTTTATCCATACAATCGATGGTGATGATCACGACAGCTGATGATCAAGATGATGGCGGATTTTGGAGAAGTGATATTTGAGATTTTGAAGGCATCATTGGGTTACGGAAGGTGAGACAAAGCTTGGGTAAGAGCCTGATTTCCACAAATCAATGGTGCTCAAGTTTGGGGTGAATTTAAATTGAAATATCGGTGACGATGTGTAGATGGGGAAAAACGATTTGCTGGTTTTTACGGAATTGAAGAGACGACCGTAGGGAGGAAACTCCTTGAACCGAGCGAAATACTTAACCTCACACATATGCACTGCAAGAAGGGAGTGCTTTAAGTTCGAGAGATCAATCTGTAGGACTCCAGCCTAAACCAAGGCAATGTCCGTTCCAGAGTCAATTCGGTCACAAGAGAGATGGTTCGATCTGTAGGAGGGAAGCTGAGAAATGTGTGAGATCAATGGTGATCGAAGATTGTAGGTGTGTTGTGTATTTTGTGAAGAAATAAAAATAAGCTCTGATTGATTGAATTTGCTCTGTTGAGAGTAAATGCTCAGACGTTGAGTTGTTAATCTCGTGTTGTCTGTTTTATGAAAGATTGTTCTTTCAATCATGATTCAGAGACTTATTTATATTGCTAGAATTGTAAACACCATGATCCCATGAAGTGTGACAGTTGATGGAATCAAAGAGTGGAGAAGTGGGAATCGTGTTAAAACCAGTTGCTCAACGTGCGGTGACTTTGTCGATTTTCCATCCACTACTTTGTTAACTCCTTCAACTGATTGCACGACTTGCTCACATTCTCATCGTGTGTATGAACACACGTGCCATAGACCGCCAGACTAAAACCCTAGTTAATATCCCCCATGTGATATGATTGATGTCTCGTGGTTGTGGAGTCTGCAAGGCAGACGTGTATTTAGTTAGTCAGTTGCTGACTTCATGACTTCATGGGACGATGAGTCCTTGTATTGTTGAGTCGAACATGATTTGAAAATGTTATGAAACTCAAGAATTGAACATGTATGTTGAGACAGAGGTATAATTCTCGAGTAAATATTGATGGCTAAAGTGACCAAATATTGTTTATTTGATAAGTCGTTGAATATTGATAATTGAACCAATATTCCTTGATCTGAGCAAATATTGCTCATCTGAGCAAATGTTGCTCGTTTGATGAATTATTGAATATTGATAGTTGAACCAATATTCTATTGTTCATCTGAACGAATGTTGCTCACTTGGTGAATTGTTGAATATTGATAGTTGAACCAATATTCCTTAGTCTGAGCAAATATTGCTCGTCTGAGCAAATTTTGCTCATTTGATGAAGTATTGGTAGCAGGACCAAATAAATATTGATTTAAAATACTGGCGACCGAACCAAGTATAATTAATTAGAATGCTGATCATGGGATCAATATAAAATTTAGTGTTTGAATCTGGAATTATGAACCTTGGACTCAAAACCCTAATTTTGATCAATTGCTGAATTCATGATTAACTGACGATTTATTGAAAATCATTTATGAAATGAAGGAGGGACCAGATACATGGGATGATAATTCGACCATGTAGCGCCCAGATGCTCAAGTGAGCAAAATACCAAAGTCTCTTGAAGACCAGTTGGTGAAAGGATGATTAAATGCTAGTTTAATCATTTATTATAATGCTCGTCTTAGCCTTAGGTGATAAAACCTAATTAATTGTGAAGAGATGAGGGACCAACCAAGGGGTCATGAAACCGACCATGGGTGGTCATGGGATCAACTGACGATCTTTTCATGGAATTCCAAGTTGTTTGGAAGAGTTTGAACCTAATATGAACAAATTAGGTTAAAAATAATGAAAATACATGGGACCGGCCTCTTCCAACCCAAAGAGCCAACCTTGGTCAGTCAAGGTAGTATGCTCGCGTCATCAAAGTGTTCGTGCCTCAGTCCTGAGGATTTTGATATTTTCTGATGTGCATTTGAGCAATCATTTGGAAAAATATGAAGAAATCAGAGATTTTTGCTGGAACTGAGGAAACTTCATGAGATGAAGGAAAATAATAATAAAATAAAGGAATCATGAAGTGTGGGACCGGCTACGGCCAAGGCATGGCCGGCCGGCCAATAAGCCCGTCCCATAGTATTTTTCCTAATTTTATTATATTTTTCATGATTTTATGAAAATACCATGAAATCAAGGAGTTTGATGAAACTAAGGAGTTTCGTTGAAATCAAGGAGTTTCCTTGAAGTGAAGGAGTTTCCATGAGATGAGGGAAACAAATAATAATAAAATAAGGATATGGGACCGGCTTGGGCATGGTCGGCCGGCTAGGGCCTAGTCCCGTGAGTTTTCCCTAATTTTATGTATTTTTTTGTATTATTTCCATGATTTGAAGGAATTTTCATAATTTGAAGGAAATATTATGAAATCAAGGAATTCCATGGGATCAAGGAAACATAAAAATAATAATAATAAAATAAGGGGCGTGTGGGACCGGCTAGGGCATGACCGTCCAGCTGGGGCCCGGTCCCACGAGTTTCCCTAATTTTTATTATTTTCATGGTTTGAAGGAAATACCATGAAATTAAGGAGTTTTCATGAGATTAGGGAAATAATAATAAAATGATGAGGAATCATAAGGTGTGGGACCGGCCAGGATCAAGGCATAGCCGATCGGCTAGTAAACACGGTCTCATGATATTTTTCCCAATTTTATATTATTTCTTTTATGCGAAGGAAACACCATGAAACTGAGGAATTTCCTTAAAACGAAGGATATTTGTTCAAATGAAAGGATTTTCATAAGATCAAGGAGAATAACAAAAATATGAGAAAATATAAAACTGGGCGTGGGACTGGTCACGGCACGAACGGCCGGCCGGTGGGCCCAGTCCCCAGCGCCTTGGTTAATATTTTATTATTTATTATTTTCTTTCCTATTTTGCATAGGTTCATCGTCTCGTCGTATTTTGAAATACTCATTCGTGTGTTCAGGTGCTCATTATTGTTGAATACACTTGCACCATTTTGGTCGGGGCTTATTCGATAGTGCTCATATGCCCGTGCTTTGAATATTTATTACTAACCCATGGAATTCTGCTGGGAAAAACATGAATTGAAGTAATGAAATATTATGGAAAATATAGAATATTTTCTAGGGATTCAGTTAATGAATCTAATGATTTAAGAATAATTAATCGATGGCTCTATACTAGTACGATCGTCTAGGAGCATTAATTATTCAGGAATTGAGTGATATGAGCTTGATAAAGCGTCATATTTCTTTTTATGTAGTCAGGGAAAACATTTTTACATCCTGAAGACGTTATTGCTCTATACTAGCAGGAAAGCTGTCTGGGAGCCGTCCAATCTTTCGATTCTATATATAAATAATTACTGAAATTGCTCAGTATTCATAAGATATGTCGTTGCCTCAACTGAGAGACTACACATCTACGTATACTCTGAGAGACAATATTCTTAGTCAGAGATTCTTGTGGCATGAGCTTTCACGCTTTCGATGAGAGACATAAGCCTCAATACTCATCTGATTGCTGGATCAGGAGTGTGTACAATTATGGGTTTACGATTTTATCCCTTGTCGAAAATCCACCATCTACATTAAGTCCCCTGATTAGTGAGGGACAGTCATGTTCCTCAGTCGGCACTGGATGGTGCTTTTCCAGTTATGGACGAAATAAGTAATTGAACTTAGTCGTAAGATAAGATGTTATCGGATTTTTGATTGCGCGAGCGAACCACGGCTTGAACGAAGATCCCAGTGGCATGATAGAGCACCGTATAATGAGCATAAATTGGTGTAGAACCGCTGATGTGATGACGGAACCTTGGTCGATTTAGGATTCACGGTCGGGCCCATGAAAAGAAATCCTTGTTTTAGGAATAGACGCTCGTTCGTTCGTTTGTTTAAGGAACAAACAAAATAGACCCGAGTCTAATGATATAAAATCTTGTCTATGAACTTTCACGAAAATCAAAATTTTATTTTTTAAATATGTGAGAAATCACAAAGTGGGATAAACTCTTGTTTCAAAGGTGGATGCTCGTACGAGAGAAAAGTTTTTTTTTTTTTTTGAATAAACGTGCGTCTGTTAGTAATTAAAATTTTTGTATGAGCTTTCATGAATTTTTTTATCTTCGAGCTTTCAAAAATCTTTGAAAATATACTCTCGCTTCAAAGACAGATGCTCGTGCGAGGGAGCAAAAATATATAGATATATTTTTCAAATTTACGTGAGTTTCACGTTAAATATTTATATATTTTGTAAAATCATGTTTTGATTTTGAATAACTGTTGAAAGTGGACAATTATACATGGTTAAATAATGTATGTATATGAGTTTTCATAATTGTAGAATGGACGTCTGTCCAATTTTTGAAAAACCAGTGGATGTTAAAATTCACTTGGGTTGTTCACGGTTTTGTGAAAATCAAGTCATGATTTTGAATAATGAATTTTGCTCGTCATTGCAGGTTTGAAGGAACGAGCAAGTTTTCGAAATTCTGACGTTATAATCACTACAACTAGTGAAATTGTAAATAGGTAAGAGTTGGATTGTTACCATTTTTGTTGCGTGTTTGTTATTGGTATATCCATGACTCCATGTATTTCTCCTCAGATAGTGGTGACTCCTGGTTACAACCACCCTTATGGCTCTTCCAGCGAACGCTCCAGAAATATCAAGTCAAAGATGAAGACTTCTGCAGATGTTCATGCCAAGGTGAATAAACCTTTCAGAGACGCTGGAAAGCTGGTACTTTGTATGTCTCTCGATCATCTGGGAGTCTTCCCTTATCAGTAGAAGCACCGCCGACTTCGGCAAATGAGATTATCGGCTGAAGATGAAGTCAGGCTTTGCGGTGATGGTGTAGATCCTGATTCATATGTGGATGGACGAAGAATTTCATCATAATTCGTCATCAGAAAATTCAGAAGTCGGTCTTTCAGTATAAACGATGTAGAATCTTCGTCCAATGTCGGATTTTTGCGATCTACCCATGTTTTTCATCCTCAGAAGATTTCCAAGTTTTATTACTGAAGCTTTTCGAGTTTTGGGCATGTTTAGGGGGCGAAATAGGCGAAACAGTAAACTTCCAGGAGATTTCCAGAAAATTTTCAGCTGGCATGTAGTTCAATGTTTTGGACACATCTCTTTGCTCGTTTCTCCAATTTCTGTGAATTTTGGATATACTGTAGAGGACATCCATACGAAGAGAATGGTATATGACCCATACCTATATTCTTTACCAATATCTCCCAGATCACTTCTTTGTGCGCGACAGTGTAAAATCATCTCAGACGAGCTTGTTGTAAAACACTCTTGTTGTGTCTTTGGACCATTCGATTGTGTCTTGAACGGTTGGTGAAGGATTCCAATGTCATTGATTCATTTTAGATCAGGACCCCTTGATTGATACATGAGCATTGTGCTTGCATCCATCTTGTTTTTGTCAGTCGTGGAAACATCACTTCTGAAACCCTGGTCATGGGACCATGACTGAGGTTGCTCTCAAGAGGGATGGTGTAATGACCATGGTTTCATGTCCAGGTGGTAGCGTTCCTTTTATGATAAATTATTAGAACATGAGAGTCTGGTGCCACGGGTCTTGGACTGTGAAATTGATCGTCATGACCAGTGGACCGTCAGTCCCCAGTATTTGGTTAAATCTCTCCTTTTCGTTTTTTCTTCTTCTTGCAAGACTTGGATAGAGGACCCAGGTATAAAAATTTATGTAAAGACCTAGGTGGTCGAAATTGGAGGTACCTTGATAAAGTACTTAGTGGAAAGACCTGGTGGACACCGATCGACTGTGGAAGTTATGAATCCCGTCTAAGAATTGCTGCTTGCATGTTGTATGCTCTGGAAGCTGTAGGGACCTCATACGACGTCGGAATTCGATGCTTGAACCCAAATTTTGAAGCTAAGAGACTGAATTATCACATAAGAAAATAGTCGCTCAATTTGGAGTTGTAGAGGTCAGCCAACGAAGCGTGCACATTTGTAATTTGTAATCCCGTACAAATGTTTCAGATTTCGTAGACCTGACGGTAAAGACCATATCTTTCAGTTTGTATGTCCGATTGATGCTCCCTTTTGGTATGTTGTAGAAGAGACATAGAAGAACATATTTAGTTGAGGAAGTATTGTCCCATTCCTCACTTATTGGTACGTTTTTGTAAACCCATGTGCTGAAGTATGTTGTATCTCATTTGTAGAGGCGATGAGAACATCTTGTAGAAGACTTGAGATTGTGCCCGCCTGTTGTGCAAGCTTCAAAAAGACTTTCATGTGAACACATTTCATGTCTACACAACTTGATATGAATCATTAGTGCTTGGAGACGTCTGATCCATCGAGTAACACTTTAGAGAACGGATAGTTGAGGAAGCTACCTGATACCGTCGTTGATGCTGGATCACGATAGAATTTTCTCCAGAAATGCTTGTTGATGCCAATACTATGGTCGGAGTTGCTCCAGATACCGAAAAGGATAGATCCATGATTATCGACATAGTCTTTACTCCCTCATCCAGTGAGCCTTTACTGTGAAGTGCCTTGTCAGGGAATCGATGTTGTTGCGGTAGATAGCAGCGGCAGTTTCCACTCTGGATGTGATAGGTGAATAGAGGAAGTTCCTCAGTCGTGCAGGGGATTGTGATGTAGAGAAACCCGTTGATGAAGTTTCATGGAATCACATCAGGTTGCAATAACTTGTTATATGGATAGCATTTATTGAAATAGAATTGATTTCTCCAATAAGATCAAGTCCCCGGTGTATGTTGAAGGAGTGTGTGCCATCCATGGATGAATGATGTTGCATCTGCTTTAGAAGTCTTATCATGGGATAAATTCAGTTACACTTTGATCGTACTGGTGTCGAATTAGTGTGTCATCGTCGAGATATTTGTGCTGAAGCTAGAGGCGCCATTATAGAAGGTGTACTCTTTGATTGGGAGTACAATTTGAAGAATTCTTAGATGCTTGAGCGATGAAGCGTCATATCCCTTGAGATCTTAGGTTTGATCATCTCGGCCCTGAATATATTTTGTTGATTCAACACTCCTTTCGTTGCAGTAATGGGATTCAACACTTGTGCAGACATCAGAGCTTTTATGATTTCGTGGCACACATGAACACTCCTGCAAGGCTACGTCCAAAGTGTTCTTTGCCAGGCTTGGACATCATCTCAGTAATGAATGCCTCAGTGTTCGATTCGGAGAAATGTCAGATTCAACCACTTGGTAAAATACTAATGCGGTAAAGCTACCATTCGTCTTGCAATAGCAGAGTTGCCAGCATATTAAGTCCCCATGCTAGGATAGCATGTGAGGAAATAAATGACATAGATATGGAAGGAATGAAACTTGCCTGAGTGCGGAACCTCTTGATGAATGTCTATGCATCTTTTGAAGGTTCTTGCGTCAACCTCGTCAAAGTTCAAAATTCCCCAAGTGCTTTGATGATGGAATGTCCGCCAAATCTTCTGGATCAGAACTTTCTTTGTTGGAGAGATGTGCAACCAAAGGCGCTTTGTCTGTACCCATATTTTCAGCGTGGATCCATGCTCGTCTGAAGAACATGTCATATCCTGGATCTTCCTGAAACTTGGTTTATGTCCAGGTTGAACTTATGTTCACTTTGAGAGTGATGTATCCATAAGTATTTCCGAGCGTTCATTCAATGTCTCTGATTGAGATGTGATCACGAATAGCTTCTTGTCGAGTGATTCCTGCGGCTCTATGGGTTTTCAGTGGAATGACGTTGATGGCGGTGTCAGTACCGATCATTCTTCCGAATTCATTTCCTCTGAGATGGAATGTGGTAAGCAGTCCCCAGTCGTGCATCTCTGGCTGAAGGTTCATGGAATATTTCCGAGATGGACAGACGTTTGACACGCTGTGATTCAGTGCTGTGAACATGTCTTTCCTTTGTGCTTTAGACAGATAGAGCAATTCACGTATATGCTCGACCAAGGATTGAACTGCTTCGTTGAATGATTGCTCGGAGGGATTGAAGTTCTGATTGAGAGAGGATCTTTGTGCGCTCCTTAAGTCCCTAGTTGAAACTCTCCTGGATCGACCTTCTCTTTGAAGATGCGCTTCAAAATATTGCAGTCACTTGTTGGATGATTGAAGAACCCATGAAGGCGACAATATCTGGGATTCTTCATTATTTCTTCATTTGTCTCTATCCTGATGAACGACAATTTGATTGCACCATCTTGAACCCAGACTTCCAGTAACTCGATCGCTCCTTCATGAGAAGAGGGAATGTTTGAGTCTGTATGATCATTTCCCTGTTCGTTGATGTCGGGTCGAGGTTTGTGCACTTAAGGATTGATTATCTTTTCTTTGCGCCTTCAGAGGATCCTGGGATATTGGAGAAGCGCTTCGATGCTGTGTCTCGGCTTTTCTTCGTTCCTTTCAGCAACAACGTTTTTTGAAGGTTTTAGATTGTACTAATTGTTGACTAGGTGTCCGCTGCTTCGAGGTTTCTCGATCTTGCAGACTTTGCTCTTTCCAGTAAAGCAGGTGCAGTAGTTGCAGATCTCTTAGCCGCTTCATGAAGTTCTGGGAAAGTCTGGAACCTTAGATTTTTCAATAAATCTCTATAGACCGGGATCATTCCATTGATGCACAATTCCACGAGTTGTTGTTCTGTGACATTTGGATCATGACAGTCCAGAGCTTGAACTCTGAACCTTTTCGTATAATCATTAGGATGTTCATTGCTCCTTTGAAACATCCTTCCGAGATCAGAGAGGGTGATTTGCTCTGATGCGAAGAAATATTTTCTGTAGAAATCATTAATCATTTCTCCCCAACTAGTAATACTTCCTGGTGTGATGTTATTGTACCAGATATATGCCATGCCTTTCAGAGATTTTGAAAATTCCTTCAGACGAACAACATGGTTGTGCTCATGTTCACCCAATGCCTCCAGAAACTGGGAAACATGTTCTCGTGCATTGCATGTTCCATCATAAAGTGTGAATGTTGGAGAAGTATAACCTTTTGGTAGAGGAATCCTTTGTGTAGCAGCAAGTTATGGAGGTTGGTGACGATGGACATATGAAGTTTTATCTTTTCCACAGTCCTCCAAGAGGCGCTCCAAGTCTTTACGGGTGATGAAACTGGATTGTTCCTTCGCTGGCGGATTGTCTGCATCTTTATCTTTAGGAACTTCTTCATCATCTACTACATGGATTAGAGTGACTTTAGGATCAGCGCCGGAAGATGTTTCCTTAGCTTTTCCTTTCTCCTAAGTTTTCTTTGACATCTTGTCTGTAAGAGTCTTGAGATAATTGCATAATTCTTTCTGAGTAGCATCCATGTCAGTCTGATTTTTGGCAAGAGTCTCTTGCACCTTCATGAGATCACCAGTGGTAGGTGGATTTTCTCTGATTTCTTCAGAAGACCGATCAAAGAGTGGACTGTTGATGGCGCCAGTGCCGTCACTTGTAGGGATGATCACCGGAGCACTTGGAGGAGTAGTGGTGGCAGGTTGCGCCGGAGGAGTGGTAGTGGCAGGTTGCGCCGGAGGAGTGGTGTTGGCAGTACCACTAGAGCTTGCAATATTGGGGTCGGGTGTTGAACCCGGATTGACCGACCATCTTTGTGAGAATTGAGATTGCAACCGAGAGAATGATCTCCCACTGTGCTCGCCAATCTGTAGATGGGGAAAAACGATTTGCTGGTTTTTACGGAATTGAGGAGACGACCCTACGGAGGAAACTCCTTGAACCGAGCGAAATGCTTAACCTCACACAGAAGCACTGCAAGAAGGGAGTGCTTTAAGTTCGAGAGATCAATCTGTAGGAATCCGGCCTAAACCAAAACAATGTCGTTCCGGAGTCAATTCGGTCACAAGAGAGATGGGTCGATCTGTAGGAGGGAAGATGAAAAATGTGTGAGATCAATAGTGATCGAAGATTGTAGGTGTGTTGTGTATTCTGTGAAGAAATAAAAATAAGCTCTGATTGAATGAATTTGCTTTGTTGAAAGTAAATGCTCAGACGATGAGTTGTTAATCTCGTGTTGTCTGTTTTACGAAAGATTGTTCTTTCAATCATAATTCAGAGACTAATTTATATTGCTAGAATTGTAAACACCATGATCCCATTAAGTGTGACAGTTGATGGAATCAAAGAGTGGAGAAGTGTGAATCGTGTTAAAACCAGTTGCTCAACGTGCGGTGACTTGGTCGATTTTCCATCTACTACTTCGTTAACTCCTTCAACTGATTGCACGACTTGCTCACATTCTCATCGTGTGTATGAACACATGTGCCGTAGACCGCCAGACCAAAACCCTAGTTAATATCCCCCATGTGACACAATTGATGTCTCGTGGTTGTGGACTCTGCAAGGCAGACGTGTATTTAGTTAGTCAGTTGCTGACTTTATGACTTCATGGGACGATGAGTCCTTGTATTGTTGAGTCGAACATGATTTTAAAATGTTTTGAAACTCACGAATTGAACATGTCTGTTGAGACAGAGGTATAATTCTCGAATAAATATTGATGGCTAAAGTGAACAAATATTGTTCATTTGATGAGTCATTGAATATTGATAATTGAACCAATATTCCTTGATCTGAGCAAATATTGCTCATCTGAGCAAATGTTTCTCGTTTGATGAATTATTGAATATTGATAGTTGAACCAATATTATATTGTTCATCTGAACGAATGTTGCTCACCTGGTGAATTGTTGAATATTGAAAGTTGAACCAATATTCCTTAGTCTGAGCAAATATTGCTCGTCTGAGCAAATGTTGCTCATTTGATGAAGTATTGGTAGCAGGACCAAATAAATATTGATTTAAAATATTGGCGACTGAACCAAGTATAATTAATTAGAGTGTTGATCATGGTATCAACATAAAATTTAATGTTTGAATCTGGAATTATGAACCTTGGACTCAAAACCCTAATTTTGATCAATTGCTGAATTGATGATTAACTGACGATTTATTGAAAATCATTTATGAAATGAAGGAGGGACCAAATACATGGGATGATGAATCGACCATGTAGTGCCCAGATGCTCAAGTGAGAAAAATACCAAAGTCTTTTGAAGACCAGTTGGTGAAAGGATGATTAAATGCTAGTTTAATCATTCATTATAATGCTCGTCTGAGCCTTAGGTGATAAAACCTAATTAATTGTGAAGAGATGAGGGACCGACCAAGGGGTCATGAAACCGTCCCTGGGTGGTCACGGGATCAACTGGCGATCGTTTCATGGAATTCCAAGTTGTTTGGAAGAGTTTGAACCTAATATGAACAAATTAGGTTAAAATGATGAAAACACATGGGACCGGCCTCTTACAAGCCAAAGATCCTATGCTGGTTGGTCAAGGTAGTATGCTCGCGCCATCAAAGTGTTCGTGCCTCAGTCCTGAGAATTTTGATATTTTCTGATGTGCATTTGAGCAATCATTTGGAAAAATATGAAGAAATCAGAGATTTTTGCTGGAACTGAGGAAACTTCATGAGATGAAGG
This sequence comes from Papaver somniferum, assembly GCF_003573695.1. NCBI lineage: Eukaryota > Viridiplantae > Streptophyta > Magnoliopsida > Ranunculales > Papaveraceae > Papaver > Papaver somniferum. The sequence continues at coordinate 48,771,605 of NC_039364.1, forward strand.
AAAATAATAATAAAATGAAGGAATCATGAAGTGTGGGACCGGCTACGGCCAAGGCTTGGTCGTCCGGCCAATAAGCCCGTCAAATTGCATTTTTCCTGATTTTATTATATTTTTCATGATTTTATGAAAATACCATGAAATCAAGGAGTTTGTTGAAACTAAGGAGTTTCGCTGAAATCAAGGAGTTTCCTTGAAGTGAAGGAGTTTCCATGATATGAGGGAAAAAAATAATAATAAAATAAGGGTGTGGGACCGGCTTGGGCATGGTCGGCCGGCTAGGGCCCAATCCCGTGAGTTTTCCCTAATTTTATGTATTATTTCCATGATTTGAAGGAATTTTCATAATTTGAAAGAAATATCATGAAATCAAGGAATTCCATGGGATCAAGGAAACATAAAAATAAAAATAATAAAATAAAGGGCGAGTGGGACCGGCTGGGGCCCGGTCCCACGAGTTTCCCTAATTTTTATTATTTTTCATGGTTTGAAGGAAATACCATGAAATTAAGGAGTTTTCATGAGATTAGGAAAATAATAATAAAATAATGAGGAATCATGAGGTGTGGGACCGGCCAAGATCAAGGCATAGCCGGTTGGCTAGTAAACAGGGTCCCATGATATTTTCCTAATTTTATATTATTTCCTTGATGCGAAGGAAACACCATGAAACTGAGGAATTTCCTTAAAACGAAGGATATTTGTTCAAGTGAAAGGATTTTCATAAGATCAAGGAGAATAACAAAAATATGATAAAATATAAAACTGGGCGTGGGACTGGTCACGGAACGACGGGCCGGCCGGTGGGCCAGTTCCCAACGCCTTGGTTAATATTTTATTATTTATTATTTTCTTTCCTATTTTGCATAGGTTCATCGTCTCGTCGTATTTTGAAATACTCATTCGTGTGTTCAGGTGCTCATTATTGTTGAATACACTTGCACCATTTTGGACGGGGCTTATTCGATAGTGCTCAGATGCCCGTGCATTGAATATTTATTACTAACCCATGGAATTATGCTGGGAAAAACCATGAATTGAAGTAATGGAATATTATGGAAAATATAGGATATTTTCCAGGGATCCATTTAATGAATCTAATGATTTAGGAATAATTAATCGATGACTCTATACTAGTACGATCGTCTAGGAGCATTAATTATTCAGGAATTGAGTGATATGAGCTTGTTGAAGCGTCATATTTCTTTTTATATAGTCAGAGAAAACATTGTTGCATCCTGAAGACGTTATTGCTCTATACTAGTAGGAAAGCTGTCTAGGAGCCATCCAATATTTTGATTCTATATATAAATAATTACTGAAATTGCTCAGCATTCATAAGATATTCCGTTGCCTCAGCTGAGAGACAGTATTCTCAGTCAGAGATTCTTGTGGCATGAGCTTTCACGCTTTCGATGAGAGACGTGAGCCTAAATACTCATCTGATTTCTGGATCAAGAGCGTGTACAATTATGGGTTTACTATTTTAGCCCTTGTCGAAAATCCACCACCTACATGATGGAGAGCTCATTGTTTGCTGGCTGATGATCGCCATCCCGGTGATGGCTGACTTGAGCGGATTCTTGAGCTTGGATTAGTCCTTGGGTCTATGAAGGACATATAAGACTTCGGTTAATCTCAGTATGGAGTTTAGGAAGGTGATGCCATTAACAAAGATGGAGTTGTGTAACATGGCAGCAATAGAGAGGTTGAGTTAGAGTTTGTGTTGCTGTGGATGATGTTATTCAGAGATGATGGAGTTCGAGTTTATAAAATCAGGAGCATTGTTTGCTGCCATTTATGGCAGTGGTGACGAGTTCATGATGAGAGATGGGTTTTGATGGGACGAGCTCGAGAAGGCAATGATCATGATGATCAACAATGACTGATATTGAGTTCGAGGTTTTTAAGGGAATGGTGGTTGCTACATTCAGTAATGGAGATGAACATGACAGTGACGTGGGCAGTAGAAGATAACGAAAATGATTTATATCTCGCGGGTTGGATCCTGCGGGTTATATCGAGTGAGAGAGAGGGGGTGGGACCCACACTAACCCACCCCCTATAAAATCGCCGAGTCATGAGGGGAACACTCCATCTCTCTTACTCGGTACACAACGGGGGATCCGCTGTGAGTGTATCACTTCCGCAGAAGATAACGAGAGAGAAGACGCGTGGTGGGGCCTGGCTGCAGTACTTGTGAAAAAGGAAAACACGCTTCTGGCTGAGTGTTGACGTGTTTTGGAGAAAATGAATGATTTGGAGCAAGGAGGCTCATCGAATCTAGACATATCGATGGAGCATATGGAAACACATGTAGTTCTTGGAGGATCGAATGGACTAGAAGTCGTGTACATATTTCTTGGGTGTGCTCCGGTATACCGAATCAGCGTAGGATAATTTTGTGATAGACTCAACCGACTTTGTTCCTGAAAAAGCGGGGGTCTAACAACCACACCCAATATTTCGATTAGCAATCTGTATGGACTAACTCCAATATACTTTCAAGAGAATCAACTAGACTCAATCTTAATAAAGTATATCAAAGAGTTATATCTCTCTTTCTCGATTCAATATTTACTCAAGAAAATAGAAATCTGCGAGTCTAATTGAATACAAGAGAAATCACTTGAACGGTACCAAAGACCAATGTTCAAGTATCAATCAATTTCCATCAACAACCAAAGGTTGGATTTCCCAATTAATTGATTCAAACGCACAACCTGTGATATTTCAATTATAAAGATAAACAATATAATGCGGAAAAGAAATAACACAGACACCAGATTTTGTTAATGAGGAAACCGCAAATGTAGAAAAACCACGGGACCTAGTCCAGATTGCACACATATTGTATTAAGCCGCTACAAACACTAGCCTACCACAAGCTAACTTCGGTCTGGACTGTAGTTGAACCCCAATCAATCTCACACTGATCCAAGGTACAGTTGCGCTCCTTTCGTCTCTGATCCCGGCAGGATACTACGCACTTGATTCCCTTAGCTGATCTCACCCACAACTAAGAGTTGCTACGACCCAAAGTCGAAGACTTTAATAAACAAATATGTATCACACAGAAAAGTCTATGATAATAGATGAATCTGTCTCCCACAGAAATACCTACAAGTTTTGTTCCGTCTTTTGATAAATCAAGGTGAACAGGAACCAATTGATAACCCAGACTTATATTCCCGAAGAACAGCCTAGTATTATCAATCACCTCACAATAATCTTAATCGACGCGGAGAAAGAAGATATTGTGGAATCACAAACGATGAGATGAAGATGTTTGTGATTACTTTTATATCTTGCCTATCAGAGATATTAATCTCAAGCCAATCGTTACGATTGTACTCAACACGATAGAATCAGCAAGATCAGATCATACAATTACAAGAAAGTAGTATCGGTCTGGCTTCACAATCCCAATGAAGTCTTCAAGTCGTTAACCTACAGGGTCTCTACAAGAAACCTAATGTTAAAGGAGAATCGATTCTAGCTAATACAACTAGTATCATATAGGAGGTGTGGGGATTAGGTTTCCCAGTTGCTAGAGTTCTCCCTTATATAGTCTTTCAAATCTGGGTTTGCAATCAATGTTAGCTTTGTAACAAAGCATTCAATATTCACCGTTAGATGAAAACCTGATTAGATTCAAGCTAACATCTTTCAACCGTTGGATCGAAAACTTAGCTTGTTACACACAAATGAAATGCACGCTTCTAGGTTTGTGTAACCGTACCCAAACATGTACATTTGTTGGTTCAACAATAGTTAACCAAATGGTTATCCATATGAGCACTTTCATATCAACCATCTTCTTCTTCACCATAACTAGCTCAAATGACTCAAATGAACTAGTTAGAGAGTTGTTCAATTGCTTATAAATCTTATAGAAGTATACAAGACACAATTGAAGCAAAAACGATTTGATTCACTCGAATCGGTTCATGAACTTTATAGCCACGGTTTTCAAAAGCATTCCTTAGTTTATATAAATATAAGTTCACAAAGAAATCGTTTTTAGATATAACTAACTCAAGTTCGCAGACTTAAGTTCCCGGAAGGAGTTCATAAACTCCAGCAGAATTTCTCGGGATGAGAACGTCCGCTAGTTCGCGGACTAAGTTTGCGGACTGAGCTTACAGCTCTTGTTCCGGTTTTCCTGATCAACAAAGTACGCATACTTTGGTTCAAGGAATAAAGACTTATACATATATGTGTTGCCACACAATGGTTATATCCAACATTGGTTATATAATCTAAACTCTCATTTCAATGATTGAAACATTCTTAGAGGACGTTATATAGTTGTTATTCACAAACCATTTCGTTTGAAACATAACATGAATTTCGTCACTAGGTAAAGATGAACTTGGCCAAAGCGAAAGCTTACCAACATGTATTTCGAGAAATAGATAAGCGAGATAAACTTGGCTCGAAATAGCAAATGTGTATAATCAAAGTCTATATAGCAAAACGACTTTTGTCTCAAGATAGGAGATAGAGTACATAGACTTTTTAGTGATAGATAAGTTCAAGTCTCCACATACCTTTTAGTCGATGAAGTTCCACTAGTTCCTTGAGTAGTTCTTCGTCTTGTATGATGATTGCCATGGAGTTCTTGAGCTCAACTACACTTTCTATCCTAGTCCGAGACTTAGCTATAGTGGACTAGAAATCAAGACTTATAGTTTTGATCACTAACATTGACAAACATGCTTGAGATAGCAACGCATGCGAGTTCGACCGAGCAGTGCTCTAACAATCTCCCCCTTTGTCAATTTTAGTGAAAAACTATCAATACATATGGAATACAAAAATAAATGAATAAACTTCAACATTTCTCGAAATCTTCGTCACTTCCAAGTACTCCAATGATCCCAAAGGTTGTAAGTTCAGCATCATCGTTGTTGAAAATCCGTAGCTATAACAATGAGAAAACAAGTATTCTCAATCATTGTTATACAGTGTCATAGTATCATTATGCAGCATCAAAGTTCAATTGTATCACAACTTCGACAACAAAACTATGGTGATATGTATCACTCCCCCTTAGTCAATACTCCATCTCACATGGAAACCACTCCCCCTTACATAATGATCCGAAATCATATGTATTTGTAGTGTGAACTACATATTAATTCTCCCCTTTTTTGTCAATAAAATTAGCAAAGGTACGAAAACGGGATCCTAATGAAATTTCCAAAAGAGACATTTCATGACCAAAATAAAGCACATATCAACTTGTTTAGATGCAATCATATAGCCGAAGCTAAATGCTTTCATCAAGGAGTTTATAAAGATACAAGATAACCCCTATAATATTCCATAGCCGCACTCCCCACAAAGATTTGGCAATTAAGCACAAGTTCAATTAAGAACTCTCCTCCATAAAATGTCATTCCCGAAAGAACAACAAGAGCGACCTTAATTTCAAAAGAAAATAAGGATTTCTTTGGACATAACAAATCATATATGAGTATGAATTTGAATCCAAAAATAAATACTCAATTAAATTAACCACAAGAAAACCCATGATTAACTTAATCGGAAATCTACAACCAAATTAACCACAAAAAGTGATAAATTTAATTGGTCATGCTTGACATAAGAGAACTTACGGAGCAACAACTAAGTTAGATATAAGAGAATGTTCAACTCAATCGTTTATGCTCAAACACAAGGGCCCTTACGGAGCAACACAGTATATGCACAAAAATGTGGATCGGAGATCGACCAATACTGCGGAATAGACAAGGATTCATCCTATTTTCCATCATTATTTGCACAATCACATACAATAGACATAATCCTTGTAAACAAAAGATTTTAACCTATTTTCCATCAATGAATGACATAATAGGCTTAAGTTTTGTGATGTCAAAATCTCATTCATTCATTTATCAATAGATGCATATCGACATATAAAAGACTTAACTTTTGACAGGGTATGGGGCAATCATAGTTCACGGACGCAAACACACATATCCCATAACAAATTGCAATATAAAACCATAAAGATTAATATTGCAAAAATCATCTTCCAAAACAATTTTAGAATTTAAACAAATAAACCTAAAAACATGAAGATGAAAATGTTGGACATAGCTATGTGTAATCACAATAATGGCTATTCCAAACTCTAGTTATTCTTCTAAAAAAAACACGAAAATAGAAGATTTACCAAGGCATAATAAAATCAACAAGCTAAACCAAAAAAAAACTCCTATGCCAAAGCCGAACACGAATTGAAGTCAAATGGATGGTTCACTATCCTCATGAGTCTTGAGGTCTTTGAGCTTGTGAACGACAACATCCTCCGTATCTTCAGAGAAGATATCCTCATTGATAAGATCTTTAACATGTGTCTTTATGATACCAAGATCAAAAGTAACCTTTTTCAACTCAGTTCTTAAAACATCAAGACCTTTCAAAGTATCAACGAGTTGCAGTTTTGCTTCCTTAAAATATTTAAGAAAATCATGAACCACTTCAGCAGAGATCATATCCACATTCTCAACTCCTGATGTGTATAAGCATAGTAACATGGGGCTTTAGGATGATCATCTTCTACTGGGGTTCTTTTCTTCCTCCCTTTAGACTCGAAACCTATAACTTTATCAAGAAACCCTCTTGCAAACCCACCGGAACATGAAGATGGAGAGGACGACATTCTTGACAGAAAAACAATAATACCCAGAGTATGCGTACAATACTCAAGAGATTGGTATTTAAAAGGTTTCTCAGGGAAGGTAGCTTTTAGGGTTTCTAAGAATTGATTCGTAACAGTAACACGGGTACATGTACGAATACAAAATAGACCCAATGACACAGATACGCGACCAGTTAGAAAGACAACTTGGTTTGCAAAGAAAACTTCTTTTAAAAACATGAATTACAAGGAACGATATTAGACACAAACAATACTTATGCAAACTTGTCTGTAAACAATAGTTTAGCTGTGGACGATAAGAAAATAGCTCAACTAAACATAAGCAATTTTGGACACAACTTACTCGATAAGATTTTTATGAGAAAGTTCTTTAACCCTTGTGATTAATTAACACAAGTATGAGCTCTGAGCTCATTAAGAGAATCGTGTTTACCATCGAGTCTCTTTTTACTTTTAAATTTAGGAAGGAATCCCTTTTGATGTGAGAAATTATCATAAAACTTACTGTCATCAAAATACGAGACATAGTTTGAGTTCTTACCAGAAGATTTTTGTCTTGAAAGGATAGACAACCTGTTGATGGATTCTTTATAACCTTTAATCATTTCCTTCAGGTTATTATTAACATCATCACTTTTGCTTCTTTCTTATGGAATTATATTCTCACTTATGGTAACGTTACCTTCTCTTTTAACAGAAGACATGACTTGATCTTTCCTTAGACGATTTTTGTTAAGACGTCTGTTCTGTTTCTGAACATTTGAGGAACTCATTGAACTGACTTTCCTGGTAGCATACACAGGGTAAGTACGAAAACCAATAGGTTTAAACATACGAATGTCAATCACACCTTTGAGGATTAAGTCTAAGGTGTGTTGAAGTTGAACAACAGAATTTTTATTCAACCTAGAGTTTCCCTTCTGTTTAACAGAACCTTTTTCCTCACAAAAGAGACATACTTTCTGATCACAAGAGTGATTAGACAGTACAGTCTTAACAGTCTCGTTAGGAGATTTCTTCCTTCCATGTGATGTAGAACATCCTTGATTAGAGGATACTAAAACATCTTTTATGAATGGAAGGGATTCTGATTTTACTTCTGGAGTTGGAACATTTTCAGTCGTAGCAGAAGTGGTTGGTATATTGGATTGCTTAGAGCATTATTGAATAGAGAGTTTACTCAAGCGATGTTCAATTTCCAAAGCATCCTTTTTGAGGCTTGCCTCAAGAGATATACATGAAGAATGATCTTCAGTATTTTCTTTGAAATTGCAGTTCCTTGCTACACCAAGGAGAACATCAACATGATTTTTCAACCGATTAAATCTATCAGCTTGGATTCTAACAAGATTTAGAATCAATTCACTCTCTTCAGCTGTTTCCCGTTCATTTAGAGAGATAAACTCTTTTGAAGGGTAATCAGGATAACACATGTCGGATTCTATCTGTCTAGTTTGAACACAAGGTTCGTCTATATTTGAGATTGAAGAATCTTTCTCTTTAACAGAAGTAGACGAGACAGAACTTTTATTTCTGGTGACGCGTTTATCAGAGATAGTACTCTCGTCCATAGAGTCAGATCGCTACAAACACAGACTTGTAAGGTCTTTAAACGTGTTTTCCTGCTCTGATACCAATTGAAAAAGCGGGGGTCTAACAACCACACCCAATATTTCGATTAGCAATCTGTATGGACTAACTCCAATATACTTTCAAGAGAATCAACTAGACTCAATCTTAATACAGTATATCAAAGAGTTATATCTCTCTTTCTCGATTCAATATTTACTCAAGCAAATATAAATCTATGAGTATAATTGAATACAAGAGAAATCACTTGAACGGTACCAAAGACCAATGTTCAAGTATCAATCAATTTCAATCAACAACCAAAGGTTGGATTTCCCAATTGATTGATTCAAACGCACAACATGTGATATTTCAATTATAAAGATAAACGATATAATGCGGAAAAGAAATAACACAGGCACCAGAATTTTGTTAACGAGGAAACTGCAAAGGCAGAAAACCCCCGGGACCTAGTCCATATTGAACACACACTGTATTAAGACGCTACAGACACTAGCCTACTACAAGATAACTTCGGTCTGGACTGTAGTTGAACCCCAATCAATTTCACACTGATCCAAGGTACAGTTGCGCTCCTTACGTCTCTGATCCCAGCAGGATACTACGCACTTGATTCCCTTAGTTGATCTCACCCACAACTAAGAGTTGCTACGACCCAAAGTCGAAGACTTTAATAAACAAATCTGTATCACACAGAAAAGTCTATGATAATAGATAAATCTGTCTCCCACAGAAATACCTACAAGTTTTGTTCCGTCTTTTGATAAATCAAGGTGAACAGGAACCAATTGATAACCCGGACTTATATTCCCGAAGAACAACCTAGTATTATCAATCACCTCACAATAATCTTAATCGACGCGGCGAAATAATATATTGTGGAATCACAAACGATGAGACGAAGATGTTTGTGATTACTTTTATATCTTGCCTATCGGAGATATTAATCTCAAGCCAATCGTTACGATTGTACTCAACATGATAGAAATCATCAAGATCAGATCACACAACTACAAGAAAGTAGTATCGGTCTGGCTTCACAATCCTAATGAAGTCTTCAAGTCGTTAACCTACAGGGTCTCGATAAGAAACCTAAGGTTAAAGGAGAATCGATTCTAGCTAATACAACTAGTATCACACATGAGGTGTGGGGATTAGGTTTCCAAGTTGCTAGAGTTCTCCCTTATATAGTCTTTCAAATCAGGGTTTGCAATCAATGTTAGCTTAGTAACAAATCATTCACCGTTAGATGAAAACCTGATTAGATTTAAGCTAATATCTTTCAACCGTTGGATCGAAAACTTAGCTTGTTACACACAAATGAAATGCACGATTTTAGGTTTGTGTAACCGTACCCAAATATGTACATTTGTTGGTTCAACAATAGTTAACCAAATGGTTAGCGATATGAGCACTTTCATATCAACCATCTTCTTCTTCACCATAACTAGTTCAAATGACTCAAATGAACTAGTTAGAGAGTTGTTCAATTGCTTATAAATCTTATAGAAGTATACAAGACACAATTGAAGCAAAAACGATTTGATTCACTCGAATCGGTTCATGAACTTTATAGCCACGGTTTGCAAAAGCATTCCTTAGTTTATATAAATGTAAGTTCATAAAGAAATCCTTTTTAGATATAACCAACTCAAGTTCGCAGACTTAGTTCGCTGACTTAAGTTCCCGGAAGGAGTTCACAAACTCCAGCAGAATTTCTCGGAATGAGAACTTCCGCCAGTTCGCGGATTGGGTTCGCGGACTGAGTTCGCGGACTGAGCTCATAGCTCTTGTTCCGGTTTTGCTGATCAACAAAGTATGCATACTTTGGTTCAAGGAATAAAGACTTATACATATATGTGTTGCCACACAATGCTTATATCCAACATTGGTTATATAATATAAACTCTCATTTCAATCATTGAAACATTCTTAGAGGACGTTATATAGTTGTTATTCACAAACCATTTTTCGTCAAAGCCATTTTCAAAGTGATTGAAACATAACATGACTTTCGTCACTAGGTAAAGATGAACTTGGCCAAAGAGAAAGCTTACCAACACGTATTTCGAGAAATAGATAAGCGAGATAAACTCGGATCGAAATAGCAAATGTGTATAATCAATATAGCAAAACGACTTTTGTATCAATATAGGAATGTTGATGGTGGCTTTTAGTTCAGGGCTAAAATTATAAAATCCCGCGTTTAATAGGCTGTCACTCTGCAAAGAGACAAAGCCATGTAAAAGTGATGAGTGTTCAACCTCTTCACTGGCACACTTATTGAGCAACTCAATATTTTCTCATGAAATTTACCTAGAATGGTGCATGTAGCAACAATCCTAGATATTCTGTAAATTTTGGCAGCTTGCCTATATTCACTTAATATAAGTTTCTTTGAATGCTTTTTGTGCTATGTTTCCCGGCTGAACCCTTAATGTTGGTATGGCATGACGATTTGTGTTCATTCGCAGCAGAGTAGCACGAATTTCCAAGTATCAAGGATAAGGTTTTTGCATAAGGTATTCAATCAGAAAGCATGTTGCTCTCTGGCAATGAACTTAAAAGAACTCTGCGTCAACACATAGAATTCAATCAATTACCCCGACTAACTTGCAAAAGTTAGGGTTTTGCGCCTCGCGCAGTATATCAGACCTTGCTTGTCGAAATTAAGCCTACGCAAACTAGGTGATTAATCTGCCATGGATTAGTAAGTGCAAAATCTTGCCCAAAATCAGAAAACAAGGAGCCGCAGGATAGGAGAAGAAGCAAAGAGAGGCGTGGACATTCCTTAAGCCAGCCAGCGCCATTTTCCACCGGCCACCCCCATCCTAAACCGACCCTATTTCCCTCGACCAATCAGGTCTCCTTAAACTCGTCACACGCACATAAGTTGTGGTTGGGCCCATACTTGCCGGCCACATTTCACATCAACCAATCAGGTCGCTCTAAAGACGCCACACTCACACCAGAAGTGTAGCTACGCCCATGCTTAGCCGTCCCTATTTTCTGACCAATCAGGTTGCTCTAAACTTGCCACAGTGTTAAAAAGGGAAACTGCGCCAGATAGTCACGAAGCCAATTGGCTTTCCAAAAACCGCGCCAACATGCCAAACGTGCCATGCTGCGCTAATGAGATAAACGGCATGCCCTTTGCGGCAACATGCCAAAACATGTCACGAGCCGTGTGGGACCCAAGAAGCCCTAGGAATGGCGCCATATCATAGCCACCCACGGAAATCCTTACTCTTGTGGCCGTTTCCACAAATGACCTTGTTATAGTTCCTTTGGCACAGCCATGACACCGTTTGCACAAAAAGTGTCGTCATGCCGCGTCCGCATGCCACACACACTAATTAGGGTTTCAGCATGCCAAACCCTAACTTAGGCAAAGTTTCCACGCCAACCAAGCCAAGTAACGTTCCCCAGAGCATTGGGATTGATGTGGCAACAGGGCCAATGTTGCCACGCCACATTTCGGGTCTAACACCAATGTGAAAAAATCTAGCGGCCATGGCTACGCCAGGCGCTACTTGCATCATCGTTCCACTGACATGCGCCAGCTATCTCAACCACGCCACCATGCCGCAGCGCACGTGCTAATTAAGGTTTAGATACGCCAAACCATAGTTTAGCTAAAGTCGTCATGCCAACTAGGTTAAGTGATTCTCCTAAGGCCATAAGTTTAACTTAGCAACAGGGCCAATGTTGTCAGAGCCATATTTGGATCTAACACCAATATGCCAAAACAGCTACCACGGCTACGCCACTGGCATGTCGTTGTGCCATGGCTACGCCAGACGCCACTATGCCAATGGCGCCACTTTTCTATATTACAATATATGGCCATAATCAATGGCCATCCTTCCTCATGAGATGCAATCTCAGCCATCCAAATTCGTCACCGAACTGACAGACTTGTAGCAAGTTTTAGGCAACCAGACGCTTAAATCTCGTGGCCATAGCCACGCCAGGCGCCACTTATACCACCGTGACACTGGCATGCACGAGTTATACCAGTCATACCGCAGCGCCACTGACATACACCAAAACGCCACTATGCCATTACCAGGCGCCAACAGAAGGTAACTATAATCAACGACTACCCTTCCTCATGAGATGCAATCTCCGCCATCCAAGTTTTCCACCGAACTGACGGACTTGTGGAAAGTTTTAGGCGACCAGCCAAGACGTGCCTAATAGCATCACATGTTATTTTCCTGCGGCAAGACTCTTGACTTTGACTTGCCGCACGTAGCAAAGTGATACATGTTTTCCATGAAAACACTCGAGACATCAAACATGTCACAAACTGGGGGATACTCATCAGGGTATTGGTCTAACGGTTTACAGTGTACGGCGTGCAATACGCCCGTTATAAGAAAGTGTCATGAAGTGGGACAATTAGTGGCGGCAAGAAGTAACGGGTGTAAACGGATCCACTTCCTTCATCATGGAAGCATGGGTTTCTGGCGGTTATACGTTACTCCACCCTTCCATCACCCAATAGTTCCCACTTCCTACGAGACCAGGGTACGTTTCAATATGACTTGTATAAATAGGCTTCACCTATTTCCACCAAACGACAAGTTTTTGGTTGGAAACAACATAGTATCCAGAAATCACCAAGAACTGATAGCTTTTCACTCTGCAAGCCAGTTCCACTTTCTGATACAAGTCATAAAACAAGCCACATCTTCAGAATTAACCATTTTGGTATCAACACTCTCTTCGCTTCCCTGTGACCGAAGCAAGCCTGGAACGACCATTTCTTGGTTTAGGCCAGGATTGTACAGATTGATCTCTCGAATCAAAAGTACTCCCGTGTAGTGCATTGTTTAGGGTTTAGATTCGTTTCTCATCCACACACCCAAAATTACCAAAATCAGTAGAAACAGTTTTCACCCATAAACAAGGAGATATAGTAGATAGACTTTTGAGTGATAGATAAGTTCAAGTCTCCACGTACCTTTTAATCGATGAAGTTCCACCAGTTCCTTGAGTAGTTCTTCATCTTGTATGATGATTGTCATGGAGTTCTTGAGCTCAACTATACTTTCTATCCTAGTCCGAAACTTAGCTATCGTAGACTAGAAATCAAGACTTTTAGTTTTGATCACTAACATTGACAAACATGCTTGAGATAGCAACGTATGCGAGTTCGACCGAGCAATGCTCTAACAGTTCCCTCAAGTACGTTTCTTATGGATCTACTCGGGTGATTGAAGGCTAAAAATAGAAGCCAAAACCCAAAGGAAAACTCACTTATTCTTTTATTATTTTTCTCTAGCTAGAATACAAAACAGAAAGAGAAAACTTATATTTTAGTTTTGTTATTATTTTCTTTCTCTTTTATGTTTTTGTAAATATTTTAGTTATATGTAGTTAATTTGATCTCTGATTAGGGATGATTTCAAAGTCCTGAATAATGAAATTTTAATTCTTCTTACAATTTTATTTCAAGTTGATTATCTTGTCGATTGTCTCTATTGTTTCTATTATCTAAGATTATTACTGGGTTGTTCAACTGGCCATTTGAATTAACCTAATAACAATTCTTCTACTAGTATTGGGATTGGTGATTGTTAGAGCAGTGCTCGGTCGAACTTGTATCTCAAGCTTGTTTGTCAAGTTTAGTTGTCAAAACTATAAGTGTTGATTTCTAGTCTACTTATAGCTATGTCTCGGATTAGGATAGAATGAGTAGTTGAGCTTTAGACTTCACGACGTTCATTGGTTGAAGACGAAGAAATACTAAGGGGAGATTGTGGAACTTCATCAACAAAAGGTATGTGGAGACTTGAACTCATCTATCACTCAGAAGTCTACTCTATTCTATCTCCTATTGAGACAAAGTCGTATAGCTATATAGACTTTACATTATACACATTTGATATTTCGAGCTGAGTTTAACTCGCTCATATCTTTCTCGAAATATGTGTTGGAAAGATTTTTACTTTAACCACGTTCATCATTATTCTTGACGAAAGTCAAAAGATGATCATGTGAAAATCACCTGGTAACATCTTACATGATTTATATGAGACAGTCATTTGATGTAGACTCGGAATGTTTCGTATTGATCATTCGATAACTTGAATTTTTTTTATAAACTAATAGTTTGTGTGAGACAGCTATTATCGTCTTCTAAGAATGTTTCAACGATTGAAATGGGAGTTAAGAGCTAAAACCTATGTCTGGATACATTACGGTTTGTGTACTTAGTGTACGAACTATTTTGACGGAATTCAGGACCGGAAGTTTGCATACCCGTTCGCAAATTTATTCAACTGTTTAAGTCAGGTTACTTAAGTTTGCACACCCATTCGCAAACTAATTTAACTGTTGAAGTCCGGGAACCAAGTTTGCGTACCCGTTCGCAAACGGTTTCAACTGAGTTCGGTTCGGAGCTAAAGTTTGCGTACCCGTTTGCAAACTGTTGGCTTGTGACCAATGTCTAAAACTTAAGTTTGCGTACCCGTTTGCAAACTTAAGTGGTTCAAGTTCTAAAATCGGTCAAGTATGATTTCATACTCATGAACAACTATACTTATAAATTAAGGAATGCAATCTTTGCAAACCGTGGCTAAAATTTTCATGAACTGATTCCTTTGAATCAATTCGATTTTTGCTTCAATTGTGTCTTGTATACTTCTATGATAATATAAACAATTGAACAACTCTATGAGTAACATAATTAGATTCATTTGTTTATCAATTGATCTAGAAGTGTTAAGATGAACATGGTTAAGAGAAAAGTGTTCGTATGGCAAACTTCGGTTAATTTTTATTGAGCCAACTCAATATACACGTTTAGGTACGGTTACCCATATCTAAATGAAGGTATATTTCATTTGTGTGTAACAAGCTAAAAACCATCTAAAGGTGGAAAGATATTAGCTTGAATCTTGAATCAGGATTCATCTAGCGGTGAATATTAATTGCTTTGTTCCAACATTATGAAACCCTGATTTCAAGACTATATAAGGGAGAACTCTAGAAACTGGGAACCCTAATCTCCACACCTCATGTGTGATACTAGTTGCGACTAGAGTCGATTTCCTTTTAACCTAGGTTTTTCCTAAAACCATTATAGGTTAACGACTTAAAGACCTCATTGGGATTCAGAATCCAGACCCAACTATTTTCTATGTAGTTGCGCGTTCTGATCTTACTTGTTATATCGTATTGAGTACTATCTTCTCTAAGATTTTCTCGAGATTTATCTCCGATCGGTAAGATATAAAAAGTAGTCACAAAGCTCTTCATCTCATTGTTTGTGATTCCACAATAACTTGTTCTACTACCATATAGTTAATTTATTGTGAGGTGATTGATATTTCTAGGATGTTCTTCGGGAATATAAAACCGGATTATCAATTGGTTCCTGTTCACCTTGATTTATCAAAAGACGGAACAAAACCCGTAGGTATTTCTGTGGGAGACAGATTTATCTATTCCTATAGACTTTTCTGTGTGAGTTAGATTTGTTTATCAAGTCTTCGACTTTGGGTCGTAGCAACTCTTAGTTATGGGTGAGATCAGCTAAGGGAATCAAGTGCGTAGAGTCCTGCTGAGATTCAGAGGTGTAAGGAACACGATTTTACCTTAATCAGTATGAGATTGGTGAGGACTCAACTACATTCCAGTCCGAAGTTAACTTGTCGTAGGCTAGAGTCTGTATCGGCTTCATACAGTGTGGTGTTCAAATCTGGACTAGATCCCGGTGTTTTTCTGCATTTGCGGTTTCCTCGTTAACAAAACTTCTGGTTTCTGTGTTATTTCTTTTCCGCATTATACTTGTTTATATAATTGAAATATCAAAGGTTGTGCGTAGTTCAATCAATTGGTAAATCCAACCTTTGGTTGTTGATTAACACTTGAACATTGGTCTTTGTTACCGTTCAAGTTGTTTCTTATAATAATCAGGCTCGCGTATTTCTATCTGTTTGATTTGCTGATTACATTGAGAAACAGAGATATAACTCTTGGATATATTTTTCTTGATTGAGTCTGACTGTCTTGTTGATTCTCTTGGAATTATATTGGAGTTAGTCCATACAGATTGCCTGAACGAAATATTGGATGTGGTTTTTAGACCCACGCTTTTTCAGTGATACATGTAATTGTCACTCAATTCTTACACAAGTAGTAAATCGCAAAATCTGACAGAGGGATCCTGTTAAGTAATTGTGTATAGAGATGACACTAGTAAGAACACCGAGCTTATGCGTCTGATGCTGGGATCAACCTAATTCACAGAATTTAATGCATTCGACTGGGTTACACCTTGATAGCTTATTCATGGTGGCTCAAATGGATAAAATATGGTAGTCGAGCGCTTTCGTATCCCGTGAGAACATGAATTCCGGGGATAGCAGAGCTTATTGCTTTTCTATGGTTGGTGAAAATATATAAATTCAACAAGGAATAAACGAGTATTTTAATTAAGTTTCAGTTCAGTGACGGCGAAGGATTCCCTAGTCATTTTTCTTCTTATTGCTTTAAATCAATTTTTATTATTTTCTTTTATTATTTACTTTGTTCGAAATCTAAAACGCCCATTTTTAGTTACTTTATAACAACTAGAAACTCCTTGCTCTTCGTGGGAACGAAATACTTGCCAATATATTACCAGTTCATTGTGTAGAAAGAAATGAATTAATTTTTTGTGTAAACGACGCGCATCAAATTTTGGCGCCGCTGCCGGGAGCAGTCGGTAGCTTTTAGTTGTTATTTTTCTTAGTTTGTTTAGAATTTTTGTTATTAATTTTAAACTTTACTTAGATACCATTGATTAATTTCGTTTATTATTTTTGTTTTGTGTTCAGAATGCATTAATACTATTCATTGCCCGTCTAGAATAGGGGGGGTTCCATAAACAATTTGTGCGCACAAATTTTATTTATTTAATTAATTATTTTTAGGTTTAGTAGATTTTATTTTTTATAATTTTGTATCATCGTCATGTTTTCATTTGGAAATAACATGTACGGTGTACAAGATCAATCACATCACATTGGTGATCAATTTGATACTAGTCAATATGGTTTCAATCTCAGTCTTATGATATTACCAACCATATCAAGGATATAATCAAAACCAATCTTTTGGCTATGATCCATATCCTACGGAACCTTACGGGTACTCTCATGCATATCAACAAACTTATAACGGGTATGTAAGTGAGCAATCACAAGGATGGGAGGATAGTTATACTTTTGATCAAAAATTCTCTAGTTTTGCGGAACGGATGTGTACCATGATGGCGGAGCTTCAACAACAAACGCAAGAATCAATTCAAAATCAAAAACCCTATGATTAGGAGGAATCTCATCGAGAAATTCAAAGGAATTCAGATAAATTATATGAAAAAATTGCTCAACTCAGTAAAAATAGGGACGAGGAAGAAGTATGGCCTCAAAACCAAAATAATTCCGGAATTCCTATGTACGACAAAGAATATTTTGAAGATGAGCAACCTTTGAAAATTCCTTGCAACAGTGATGAAGTTATTCCAACTCCAGATCATAATAATGATCAATCTCCTATTCAAAAGGAGGAGATTGGGTATCACTTGCCTACTTTTATAAGCGGTGTAACATACTCACAAGAAGATCTTAGGATTTGCACCGAAGAGGACTTTCTTGGAGAATGGCCCGATTCTGATGATGAGAGTGTTGATGAGATGGTAATTGAGAAAGAAACCAGATTGATTGAAGTCGTGGAAGACTCAATTGAGCTTTCCAAGGATTATAATGATGCTGAAGCAGAATTTTTCAAAGAATGGCATTTAAAAAGTTTGATAGAGGACCACGATATACTTGTAAATAATTCAATGAAGTTAAGTAAGAATAATGAGGATCGCGTTCAAGTTTTGTCGAATCCTTTGCATAATTTTATATTTATTGATCATTTACATCCAACTGAAGTAGTTTCCCAAATAGTTGTTAAACCGGCTTTTAGGAAAATACCTCACTTAGGATTGGAGTCGTGTGCTTCCAAATTTTTAACGGATTATTTTGATTCTAAGTATCCTCCACTTAATGTGTTTTATTACAGTATTGTGCAAGTTCACCAAGAGGAACCTTTTGAAGTTCCGGAATTCTATGTTCTCTATCCACCTCTGAGTGTAGAAAGGACTAAGTGTGCGGGAACTTCAATAAAGTGATAGCTTCAATATTATCTTGTGCTAATTTTTTTGTGAAGTTGTTACTGTAATTGCAGATTGTTGTCTGGGTAGACTACCAGATTTTCAGAAGAAGGTCAGGCTGAGGAACTTAAACTAAGCGCTGAATGAGAGGCAACCCATTGATTTTGTATTTCTATCTTTTGCTTTTTAATTTTTTATGTTTTTCATATCATATTTTGATTTCCCACCTGTTTGTGGGTGAAAACCGTTTCTGCTGATTTTGGTTAATTTGGGTGTGTGGATGAGAAACAAATCTAAACCCTAAACAATGCACTGCACGGGAGTACTTTTGATTCGAGAGATCAATTTGTACAATCCTGGCCTAAACCAAGAAATAGACGTTCCAGGCTTGCTTCGGTCACAACGTGAAGGAGAAGGGTTGTTCTATAAACAATTTGTGCGCACAAATTTTATTTATTTATTTAATTATTTTTAGGTTTAGTAGATTTTATTTTTTACAATTTTGTATCATCGTCATGTCTTCATTTGGAACTAACATGTACGGTGTACAAGATAAATCACATCACAGTGGTGATCAATTTGATACTAGTCAATATGGTTTTCAATCTCAGTCTTATGATAATTACCAACCATATCAAGGATATAATCAAAACCAATATTTTGGCTATGATCCATATCCTATGGAACCTTACGGATACTCTCATGCATATTAACAAACTTATAACGGGTATGTAAGTGAGCAATCACAAGGATGGGAGGATAGTTATACTTTTGATCAAAAATTATCTAGTTTTGCGGAACGGATGTGTACCATGATGGGGGAGCTTCAACAAAAAATGCAAGAATCACTTCAAAATCAAAAACCCTATGATTGGGAGGAATCACATCGAGAAATTCAAAGGAATTCAGAGAAATTATATGAACAAATTGCTCAACTCAGTAAAAATAGGGATGAGGAAGAAGTATGGCCTCAAAACCAAAATAATTCTGGAATTCCTATGTACGACGAAGAATATTTTTAAGATGAGCAACCTTTGAAAATTCCTTGCAACAATGATGAAGTTATTCCAACTCCATATCATAATAATGATCAATCGCCTATTCAAAAGGAGGAGATTGGGTATCACTTGCCTACTTTTGTAAGCGGTGTAAGATACTCACAAGAAGATCTTAGGATTTGTACCGAAGAGGACTTTCTTGGAGAATGGCCCGATTCTGATGATGAGAGTGTTGATGAGATGGTAATTGAGAAAGAAACCAGATTGATTGAAGTCGTGGAAGACTCAATTGTGCTTGCCAAGGATTATAATGATGCTGAAGCAGAATTTGTCAAAGAATGGCATTTAAAAAGTTTGATAGAGGACCACGATATAATTGTAAATAATTCAATGAAGTTAAGTAAGAATAATGAGGATCGCGTTCAAGGTTTGTCGAATCCTTTGCATAATTTTATATTTACTGATCATTTACATCCAACTGAAGTAGTTTCCCACAAAGTTGTTAAACCGACTTTTAGGAAAATACCTCACTTAGGATTGGAGTTGTGTGCTTCCAAATTTTTAACGGATTATTTTGCTTCTAAGTATCCTCCACTTAATGTGTTTTATTACAGTATTGTGCAAGTTCACCAAGAGGAACCTTTTGAAGTTCCAGAATTCTATGTTCTCTATCCACTTCCGAGTGTAGAAATGACTAAGTGTGCGGGAAACCTCAATAAAGTGATAACTTCAATATTATCTTGTGTTAATGTTTTTGTGAAGTTGTTACTGTAATTGCAGATTGTTGTCTGGGTAGACTACCAAATTTTCAGAAGAAGGTCAGGCTGAGGACCTTAAACTAAGCGTTGAATGGGAGGCATCCCATTGGTTTTAGGTTTTTCATATCATATTTTGATTTCCCACCTGTTTGTGGGTGAAAACCGTTTCTACTGATTTTGGTAAATTTGGGTGTGTGGATGAGAAACGAATCTAAATCCTAAACAATGCACTTCACGGGAGTACTTTTGATTCGAGAGATCAATTTGTACAATCCTGGCCTAAACCAAGAAATGGGTGTTCCACGCTTTCTTAGGTCACAAAGTGAAGGAGAAGGGTTGGTCTTACGGAGGGAAGCAAAGACAGTGTTGAGACCAGAATAGTTGATTCTGAAGGTGTGGTTGCTTATGACTCGTATCTGAAAGTAGAACTGGCTAGCAGAATGGAAAGCTATCAGGTGATTTCTAGATACTGTGTTGTTGCCGACCAAAACTTGTTGTTTGGTTAAAATAGGTGCAGCCTATTTATACAAGTCATATTGAAACGTACCCTGATGAAGAATAGAGTGGTGGAAGAATAGAGTAACGTGTAACCGTCAGTCATTATGCTTCCATGATGAAGGAAGTGAATTCGTTTACACCGTTACTTTTTACCACCACTAATTGTCCTGCTTCATGACACTTTCTTGTAACGGGCGCATTGCACGACGCACGCTATAAACCGCCAGACCAATACCCCGATGAGCATCCCCCAGTTTGTGACATGTTTGATGTCTCGAGTGTTTTTGTGGAAAATATGTATCACTTTGCTACGTGTGGCAAGTCAAAGTCAAGGGACTTACCGCAGGAAAATAACATGTAATGATATTAGGCTCGTTTTGGCTGGTTGCCTAAAACTTGCCACAGGTTTGTCAGTTCGGTGCTGAACTTCGATGGTTGAGATCGCATTTCATGCAGGAGGGTAGCCGTTGATTATGGCTACCTTGTGTTGGCGCCTGATAATGGCGCGGTGGAGTTTTGGTGTACGCCAGTGGCAATGTGGCATGGCTGGCATGACTCGTGCATGCCAGTGGCGCCTGGCGTAGCCATGGCCACTAGATTTAGGCAGCTGGTCGCCTGAAACTTGCCACAAGTCTGTCAGTTCGGTGGCGAACTTGGATGGCCGAGATTGCATCTCATGAGGAAGGATGGCAATTGATTATGGCCACATTCTGTTGGCGCCTGGTAATGGCATAACGGCATAGCCGCGCCTGTGGCGTTGTGGCATAGCCGCGCCTGTGGCGTTGTAGCATGGACAAAGCTAGGATTTGGCCCCGTGGCCAAAATTAGGGTTTGGCAGCATGGCCAAGGCTAGGATTTGGCGCCATGGCCAAGGCTAGGATTTGGCGCCGTGGCCAAAGTTAGGGCTTGGCGGCGTGGCCAAGGCTAGGGTTTGGCGGCGTGGCCCAAGTTAGAGCTTTGCGGCATGGCCACGGCTAGGATTTGTCGACGTGGCCAAAGTTAGGGCTTGGCGACGTGGCCAAATTTAGGGATTGGCGGCATGGCCAAGGATAGGGTTTGGCGTCGTGGCCAAATTTAGGGCTTGGCGGCGTGGCCAGGGCTAGGGTTTGGCGCCGTGGCCAGAATTAGGGCTTGACGGCATGGCCAAGGCTAGGATTTGGCGTCATGGCCAAAGTTAGGGGTTGGCAGCGTGTCCAAGGCTAGGGTTTGGCGT